>NC_142751.1:6875008-7120008 GCF_051943395.1 Hippocampus bargibanti | reverse complement strand
CACAATTTTACATGTGAAACAAACACAGCTTATCACACTTTCAATGGATTCGTCAGCGGAAATACGAATGTGAAATGTGATCATGTCCAAAACGAACATGTGTTGTTTGTGTGATTTGCGATGACAAAATAGTCAAAATAAATGCGCTTCATCTTCAACTCCTTCATCAGACAGGTGACAATTGCATGAGTGAATTCATAATTTGACCCCACCTCTAAACAAATCATGAAAAGACAACAGGTTCTATGCACATATTTCAAGCGGTATAAGTACAAGTCCACTAGCTTTATGTTTCGAGAAGACTGATTTGGACAAGCACATAAAGCCCCTCTTCTGGAGGCCAAATGTTGTCACTTGACAAGCAAAAGAGGGTTTTTGTTCCCTCGCAGTGTTTGCTCTCAGAAAGTCACGACTGAAATTGTAAGTCTGAAATGTTACTCATTTGATGAGTCAGTTATCTGAGTTTGTTCACGGCATTGCGTCATTTTCAGGCATGCGTCAGAAATTCGTTTGCGCAGTTGCTGCCCAATAGTTCAACGCATCATCTTGGGACATGCGGGCATTCCCAGCAAATTACCACCAGTGCGAGAAAGCCATGTCATACATTTCTCTCTCTCTCTCTTTCTCACTCTCTCTCTCTCTCCCTATCTCTCTCTGTGTCTATCTCATTCTCCATCTCTCACTCTTTTTCGCTCACACTTGCACACCCACACACACTGGAACACAATGTCACTCTCTCATTTTCTGTCTGTCTGTCTCCCACTCTTTCTCTCTCACTTTCTCACACACTCACTGACTCAGTCTCTCACTCTTCCACAATCCCATTCTCCCTCACACTGACACCCTCAATTCACTCTGGCACTCAATCTCTCACTCTCACTGTCCCTCACTCGCTCGCTCTTTCTTGCTCTCTGTCTCTCTCACTCTCACTCTCACACTTACTCTCTCGATCTGTCTGTCTGTCTCTAACTCTCTCACTCTGTCAGTCTCTCATTCCATTTTCACATTCTTCCTCTCGCCCTCTCACACTATCACACCCTCTCTCTCTCTCTCTCTCTCTCTCTCTCTCTCTCTCTCTCTCTCTCTCTCTCTCTCTCATTCCCTCTCCCTCGCTCCCCCCCCCTCTCTCTCCCTACCGCTCTCATAGCTTCATCCATCCATCCTGAAGACACGATAAGACAATGACCCCAAAATGACGAACAATAATTCAAATCTGGAAAGTTTAAATTTCCATCCAAGTATCATTGGAGAGATATAAAGGCTTTGGGGAAAACATTCACTAACCTTGACTTTCTAAATGTTGACAGTGAGGATAAGTCAAAGGGAGCCACTGTTTAGTCACACATGCATATACACACAAACGCACACCCACTCATAGACACGCTCGGCTAATAGATGATGAGTTAACCGGCTTCTCCGTACCCGCGCTTATCAGTTTTGTTTTTGGTGTCCTGAAGCCATGGGCGGCCTGTCTCGTAGCACACAGCAGAGAGTAAACACAAGTGAAAAGATAATATTCTGCAATCGATAGATTCTTAGGGATTGTTTTTGGTGATTGATCAAGATGAGCTCAGGCTGCTGACAATCCCAACGAGCCACTGAGCTCGTCTTAAGTTTATTCTGTGCCAGGTCACCCAAGTTGATCAAATTTGATTGTCAAGTGCTAAACGGTCTGTCATGGGAAAATACTTCAAGGCACACTAATCTGAAGTCTTTTTAATTCTATCGATAATGTCGTGAAACAGGAAGTCGAATGTGGAGTGCAGTGATTGCCACAATGATGGCTGGAGAGTGAGCGGACGGGAGCACATTTCTGGCTACTCCCCTTTGGTAACTTGTCAACCTATTTAAAGGCTGCAATATCTACAATTGGATCCGATCCATCTCATCCAAAACTTCAATCCAATAAGAGATGGTATCAAGGAAATGAATCCAGTTATGTGGGACAATCAAATAGAAGAGGATTGCACACAGTCTCATAAGTCTAATGCACATCAAAATGGTAGCTCCTTTTAATGCTTTTACCACCAAATATGAAGCGGGGGGGAAGTGTCTGACCCTCACAGTTCTTCATTGTGTCGCCTTTTGATCAGGTTTGCTGTTGACTTATCAGCACCAGCAGAGACAATGATAAGCCCTTGGGTCAGCGGAAGAAACACTACTCTCTGGGGGGCGGGGGGCGTTCTGTAAATCCTATATTAGGGGTGTCCAAAGTCGGTCCTCGAGGGCCGCCGTCCTGCCTGTTTTACAGCTCTCCCAGGAGTAACGCACCTGATTCAAATCATCAGGACCATTCTGATGCTGCTTCAGAGCTGGCTGATGAGCTGATCATTTGAATCAGGTGTGTTGCTCCTGGGAGAGCTGGAAAACAGGCAGGACAGCGGCCCACGAGGACCGACTTTGGAAACCCCTGTCCTATATACTTCAAAATTGTGAAAAAATGAGGATTAAGTTCAACATCAACAATATACTGTTGCTATTTGGTGAATAGTAACCAAATAAATTGACATCAGTGGGGTCACGACCCACTAGTCACAAATTACCAGTGAACAGTGAACTTCATCATACATGCTGAATGCAGAAATTGGACGCTATCAATATTAGCTTTGTTGCAATCAACTCTTTTGACCTAAGCATACTCTCGTCGAGTATCAACATCACCACAATAATGCAAGTCACACAATTGGACTTGGCTCAGGGTTATTTTAGACGAACAGAAATATCGACGGCTGCTGTGACAACACACAAAATATTTAGGAATGCGTCTTAAAGGCTTTTCATTCAGGCTACATAATAGTAGCAGAATCACAAACGCTCTGTGAACCTTAACTCCCCAACCCCTCTCCCACTCACTCTCTTCTGTTCTCTTCCAGGAACCAGTCCAGATCAGGTTCCTACAGATCAATGAAGATCTCGGCCCGTACCGTTTACCTTATCGTTGCCAGTATTAATGCTCTTTTAATCTGCTCTGGATTACTGCCATCGATCCGCATACATGCACCCCAACGCACGAGCCCAGCCAAAACTGCTGCTTCACGATCAAACACACACACACACACACACACACACGGAATATCTAAATAAAACGGAGCAGAAACAACAAACGTTGCTGTTTGGTGTCAGTATCAGAGCATCAGCTGAGCATTGATCCACTACAGACGCACATCAGCACATTTGCAGCCCGCTGAGGCAACACGCAGACCAGAGCTATCAAACGACAAGCCATCTATTTTTCACCAAATGCAGATTACATTATTCATCCTCGTTTTAGGTCACTTGTCCTCATTGGGGTCGAAGGGCAGCTGGCGTACAACCCAGCAGACATCAGACTCTGGACTTGTTGCCAGCTCGTAGCTGAACACATATCAACAAATGGCCATTCAATCAACAATTAGAGGGAATTTACAAGTTCTTTTTATCTCCATGTTCAAGGAAACTGGAGCAACTGCTTTGTGAGAACATGTAAAATCATGCTGAGCCAAAATTCCAACCCTCGAGTCTCGGCGACATTAGCCTTGACTCCAAGCTAACCACATGACGACAAGCTGATGATTATCTGATTAGTGATAGTAATTTGTTATGGACATTCAAAGCGGTTTTGTACGTCGTATCTCACATGTTTTATTTTTACCTTGATATTCAATCAGGTTCACCCCTTTTAATCTTGTTATTGCGCAATGTTTCCCAACACGAGGTCGAATACCACCAGGGTTTTATTTGTCCTTTTATTTATCTCAGTGCTGTTTGTCTTTCACCATAATGCGCGTCCAGAGACCGACACCTCCGTGCCGCCTGTCTTTATTCATTACACCTGCAGACAGAATTATTTCAGCCACGCTGCAACGCCAATACTAATGAACCGGAGGGAGGTCGGGGGTAAGACGGAGCATTTCGAAGCGACAACACAGAGAAAAGAACAGATAAAGGGGAACATCAAGTTAGGTTAACAAGCGCTGTCCAAAGTCTCGACTGTTGTTTTTATGTATCATCACTCACCACTGATGAAAAGGGTTCTTCAGCCGTCATCTATACTTCTTTGAAGGTGTCGGACATTTCGCTTTTCATCCAAGAGGCTTCTTCAGCGCACTAAAAGTTGCTGATAGTTTGCTGCCGAAGTCTCTTGGATGAGAAGCAAAACATCCGACACCTTCAAAGAAGTACAGATGACGGCTGAAGAAACCTTTTCATCGATGGACCACTCCTGTATGACTGAGAGCTTACACAGAGGTATCACTGACCACAATATCCACTGTTTGAGTTGTAATCGTGTCAAATCTCTTTCTAGCGTCCATCTCACAGGACAGCAGGCAACAATTATGTTATGGACGCTATGGTCAAAGTCTTTAATCGATGTTTGGGAAAGTTTGGATCAAATGTCATCATGTTAGCCCGGAATAAAATTTGGAGGTACATCTCGCACTTAAGGGGGCAAAGCTCACAACCTCCATTTTGTTTAAAGTGTTGACATTTCCCCACTGTGTGACCATTAAAAGCTTTCTGATCAAGACTCAAGTTCATCTGCAAGGCACTCACCCAACTGCGCCATTGGAAGAAAATTGTGGAAATGGGGGCAACCAAAGATCTGATTTCTACTTATGGAGGAGGATTGGGTTGCATGTACCTTTATTTGTCTCACATCGCAGAAAGGTTTAGAAAGGAAGATGAAAGGAAAGAAAAAAAGTAGAAAACCAAAATACAGGAGCTGCTGGAAAGGCATCCACTCTCGCGGCACCATCTTGAATAAAAAAAAACAACAATAAAAAAACTAAATAACAAATAATATGACAACACAAAGACACAGAGAGTCATTCATTCTTCAGAACTTGCTGTACCCTCTTTGTGACATGAAGCAGTTCTAGATGAAAGAGGAGAGGATCAAAGCGTCCTTGTGTGTTTGTGTTTACACCACTTTTATTTAGTCCCGCTGATGTTTGTGTGGATTCGACAAGCGCGCAGACTCGATGAGCTCCGAGAACAGATGTCACGTTTGATTTGACCGCCTTAATAAAGCTGAGACGGGGCCATTTTCTTCTCTGAACTTGTGCTGCTCTGTTGAGCCGGCCAACACTTGTAGCACTCCAACACCTCCATAAATGCTGAGGACGGTCTAAATCAAATAAATCACTGCACAACGGCTGTGGTATGCTACGCCACTGTGAAGGTTGCCGCGAGTGAGAGGGAGTGAGGCCAATGTGTACACCAGGGGTGTCAAAGTCATTTTTTGCCGCGGGCCACATTGTAGTTATGGTTTCCTCTCGAGGGCCGTTATAAATTTGGGGAACCCATTAAAATGTTTAAATCCCTTCAAATATTGCATATAGAGCACACAGCAAATTAATGAATAACTCGTTTCCAAATCTGAAGTCAAGAATAATGACTTTTATTGTGGTTGACATACAAAAATATGACATTTTGGCTCAGGTTTTAGCAATCATCATGGAATTTAACAAGTTTGATTTGCTTTCGCGGGCCGAAAAAAATGATGTGGCGGGCCGGATTTGGCCCGCGGGCCTTGACTTTGACATCTGTGGTGTACACTTTTAAGTTATTGATGAACTGGATGATTTTCATGCTTGTGTTTACCACTTCCAGAGTGATATTTAGTGCGAAATAAAAAAAAGAAAACGTGACTTGAGCAGCCTAAATGTTGTGGTTCTCTTTCCCTTTCACTCAAAATGTGAAAAGCCAACAACAGCCACGAAAGCTAAAACCTTCAAAGGCCACTCGCTGCTGTTGGAGGGGTGAAGGTTGGGGGTGGGGGTAACAGCAATTTGATCTCTTGTGCTGCATCCCTACAGTTTGATTGACTGTCGTTTTCTAAAGTCAGTACTCTGCCGGACAGACTAAAACCCGCCTTTTATCCCGAGGCTATCAAGAAAGCAGTCAAGGCTGTCATGACAGGTCGGGTGCCAATCAAAGCCCACATCCTGCAAACACCTCGGCTGGCTTTGCTTTATCGGACGGATGAGAGGAGAAGCATTTTGAAAAGCGGAAAAAAAGTGACCTGGTCAAGGTGATGGAAGGTAGTACTCAAAAGAATGATAACAAATGTCAAGAAAGCATCAATCCTCGTCACCATAATCCCATGTTAGTTACCTCCGCCCAAAAAAAGAAACAAAAAAAAAACTTGGACTTGTCTTGAACCACCTTCAACTGTCTTTGTGAATTCATGCAATCAGACAGACATTTGCTTGTAGGTTGAAATTTTGGACCCAGTTTAATTTAAGGTACTTCAACAATAACCGCAGCTGAAACAAAAGAGAGAATCGAGATGCAGTCAAAGCTTGGTTTTTTACCACAATTCGTTCCAGAAACCTGATTTGGTCAAAAACCGAAGCATTTCCCATTATTATCAATGTAATCAATGTCTGCTTTTTGTTTATCGTGATTGAACAATACAAACACGTCTGCTCCCAATGGAACGCTACACGGGGATAATGCAACAGTCACAACGAGACGCGACACAAACAAGTGAGGTATAAGGAAGCGGAGGGAAGTCGAGTGGCTCAGTTAAGTCAAGAACCCATTTTTGCTTCTAAACCAAGACATAAAAAACTGACATTTTTGGTTGGAAACCAAATTGGTCGTTCAAAAACCAAGAATATCGATATAACGAGACTTCACTGTATTATTATTATTATTATTATTAGTAGTAGTAGTAGTAGTAGTAGTAGTTATTATTATTATTTTAATTGGTATAAGCCGTTTTGCTGGCGCTTTGTAAACAAAAAACCAACACAGCAACATTTTCTGTCAAAATCATCGCAAAGCTCAAACAGCAGCCAAAATGTCAGGATTAGCCAAACGGTGAATATACAGATGTCCAAAGAAGACAACCTGAAAACAGCAACAATCTCTCAATCGCTCAATCAGTGCAACTATAAGATTGAATAGGTCCCCGCAAAAACACACAGAGAGGAACTGCTGGTAATTAGAGTGCCATACAGCAGAGTCCAACACATTAATAATGCACAGAATTTGCTTGCAGCTGGACACGCAAAATGGAAACTATTGAGAGTCCAATCATTTGCATTGCAATTTGACCAATACGACTGGATTTATCTAGTTCGTATTTTCATGTCTTCACACGTATCATTTCTAAAGGCCGACATATCCACTGACAGTTCCAACCCCACCCCATATTGAACCGATGTGAGTTCATCCTCTCAACTAACCATCCATGCATCCCATTTTAATTAGTGTTTTTTTTCTTCAGAGCTATCACTGATTAGTTACACAACGGTCCAAAAAAAGGCATTTCTGCTGTACCAATGGAACTCTGTCTCTGGAAATTTGAGCTCGCCTATATTCTAACTCTGATTTGTGGATCGTTTTCTTTTCATCCATAATTCATTTGGAGTCACGGGCAGCATCCTCCAACCAAACAATGGGCTTCTCACTCCCCTTTTTTCCCTTTTGTTCCCTCCCTCCATTTTGCCTGGTTAACCCGGCTGTGAGGTGAAGAAGAAGTGAAGTGAGCAGACCGAGGCAGGTCACGCCGAGATTCCCATCAATAATTCATCGGACTGCTGCTGCCTCTGCTCTTGTGTTCGATTCCCTTGACAATCACATAATACCCCACCCTCACACTCCCCAAAAGAGAGAATGAGAGGGAGAAACAGATTCAAAAAAGGTAGGACGACTCAGAGTCAACACTCGGGACACATTTCAAGGCAGCACCTTGAAGCATTTGCCAAACATTGAAAAAGTCCCGGTAGAGTCGCCTTTGGCCGACTTTTCATATCAATTCCGAGCCCTTAAAACTGATGGGCGAGGCTTGACGTCAAGCTCAATTTACAAACCAATGATTAGAGTTGGATTCGGTCGTTCTTAAGGTTTGACAGTTCGCTTCCACTTTGTGTAGATTGATTCAAGTCATGAAGATAAATTCCCATTGTACACCTTTTTCCACCTCTAAGACTGTCTTGACTGGTACTCGTAAGATCAGACTCTGGCATCCTTTCACTGGCTCCCTATACATTTTCGAGTTATTTTCAAGATCTTATTATTTGTCTTCAAGTCTTTCAATACCCTCACTGCTCCTGACCTCTCCGGGCTCATCCATCCCTACATACCTTCCCGATGCCTCAGGTCTGCTTACCAGACATTATTAGATGTGCCAAAAACTAGGCGGAGGCTCAGAGGTAATTGAGCCTTTTCCGTTGCTGGTCCCACTCTCTGGAATGACCTGCCACTGAACATTCGGCAAGCTCCCACGCTGCCCATCTTAAAAACCCACCTCAAAACTCACTTGTACTCTTTGGCATTAGACTCAGCATGAATCAGACTTGATGTTAGTTTTACTCCCTTGTGCTTCCTACTATCTTTGCGACTGCTTCATTTCCTGTATATGATAGCTGTCCATGTTAAGTGCATTGTTCCAGCTTCAGTTGGTGTTAAAGTGCCATAAAAATCAATATTTATTGTACTGTATCAAAACTTTTGAAGCATTTTAGATATTATTTGGTCGAATTTATTATTCATCGTCCGACACCGGAGAACGTCTTGCAGTCCGATATGCAAGTATTTTGCGTGATGAGACTTTTGCATGGACTCTCTCGCGTCTATTTCTGTTTATGCAATGTGTGCACGCGTCTCCTGTTATGAATTTGAAGGGAATGGGTAGAACCGCTTTAAATGACCAGTTAGTTAGGCTTTTGTCCCACCCACAATGGCGCAAACACTAACTACACTGGGAAAAAAAGGTGTGTTTAAATTATTTTATTTTGTCAGTGGTTGCATAAAATATGCAAATGGAGCAAAGTCAAAAATTTTTTTACCTGTACAGCCAAATGACAGAAGTAGCGGGAATAAAAAAAAAAAACAACCTTCTCTGAATCCCGTTGAACTTTGAGTATCATTATCTTCATCAAGGCTATTGTGACGGGACTGTGATGAAATTAATTTGATCAAAGACAATAGCAACCAATTCCGAAGATGTGTCTCTAAGCACAAACAGTCGAGCTGTGAGAAATAATGCGTCTGCTGATTTGACCCGAATTCAGCTGTCTCTTTTCCATTAAAAATCAGCATTAGCCTTGCTACTGAGAGTATTATAACGATGAGCATTGCAACAATCGCACTGGTGAACACTGTGGACGCACAGAGTGGCTTTTGATTCATGTTCCATGGCACTGCACTGCTTTAATCGACAACAATCAAACTGGTAGCAGTATTTATTTTGAAAAGATGAAGAGAGGCTTCAAGTTGTCATTCCCCCGCAATGGCTATATTTACCACAGCTAATATCCACATGTTGCAGCTCTAACCTTTGCCCTGAGCTCGATGAGCTGGCTGTAGCATTGTTGATCGAGGATTTGCAGGTCCCTGTTGTGCCATAGTCAGTTCAAAAAGTCATATTGCCGAAGAGCGAGTCCAATGAAATAACGATTGTAATCCATTCACCACCACAAACATAATCTTCACACTCTAATAACCACAGCTAATCACCTCTCTCAAAGATATTCATGCTGTACTGCACAGACGTCAAAGTAGAGGCCTGGGGACCAAATCTGGCCCACCACACCATTTTATGTGAAAGCTAATCAAAGAAATTCCATGATGCTTGCTAAAGTCAGAATTTCAAATTTGCCCATGTAAACGACAATAACAGTCAATATTTTTTACTTTGAAAACTAGTTATTCATTATATTGTTGTGCGTTCTGTATGTAATATGTGGAGGAGATGAAACATTCTAATTGTTTCCCCAAATTCATAACAAGAGGAAACTGTACCTAGAATGTGGCCCCCGGCAAAAAAAAATTGTTTGACACCACTGCTATACTGTTTTGTTTTCTTTTTTTCTTAACCACAACCAATACACCGTGAGTGTCAAAAGAATGATACTGCCATGGCCACCATAGCATATTATAATAATAAAAGGCGAAAAGAGAGGTAAGAAATAAAGGACTGTGACAGCTTTTCTAGAGTTTACAAAATGTCATTGAGGAAAAATACCAACAATAACAATCATACAACAATAACAATCCATTCACCTCAAGGTCGGATGGCACTATTGCTATTTTGTGCTGACATTTTCTGATGAGAAAGTGACTTGTAGATGTTGAACAAATAACTAGAAGCATATTGCACATGCAAAAAGTCTAATGACAGAATACCAAAAGACAACAGGATACTGATGTCTGTCGATTTACGACACACATCGCATGAAAGTGCCTTGCCTCCGCCGCCCCCTTGGCCCTTGTTCACTGAAAGCATTTCCTGTTAATCTATATAATCAAACAACAGCCTTCAAAACCAAGCGACCCCTCCTATCAGGTCGATGGACAGAAATCCAGGAATCAAAGAATATTACAATTGTCCAGACGTAATCTCATCTATCAGACCTTGAGCACAAACTGTATAAATATATTTTTTTAATGTGTACCTCCGACAGAAACAAAAGAACACTTTAAATAGACCTTGCTATGACACATTGCATTTTAGTTTTGCTCAGCTGTTATTTTTTTTCTGTGAAATAAAAAATTGATGGATAGAAGCCTCTTTCATTCCTGAAAAAAAGGTGATTTGTTTGTTAGCAGAGCAAAGGAATCAGTGGATGTGAGCGAACGGCTATTCAGCACAGTGCAAATAACTGCAATACACGTCATCTAATTTCAAATTTAATCTGTGGAATTTATTTTACCAAATTCAAAATAACAGCATTATAATTGAAAGCATTCAAAAATAAATCATGTGTCTGATTGACTTGATAATGAACAAGCCTTATTTAAACAGTTTTGGGTCTATACACCACACGTATTATTTAAGCAAGCCGTACTTTTCACAGAACTTTTCTTTAACCCTCACATTATGTAAAGGGGTCAAATGTACACGTTTCCATTTTTGTGTTGACTAAAGCACTGGATATCCTTTGCTTTTCCTTTCTTCAAAACATTTCTAAAATATCCTAATGGGATAGAAAATATGTTGTCTCTATTTTCAAGTATGTTGATAACATCTCAGAACCAGTGGTTGCGTAAAAATGACCCGCAACATAATAAACATGATTTTTCTTTTCAACATAATATGAGGGTTAAACTTACATTTCTCGCTGATCATACCTTCGAGACAATTATGTCATTTGAAAAGCCAAGATATTTTAAGAGTGTCAACATTTGACAACTGTCCTGACGATGAAGTAACATGTATTTTCAACTGCAGATAACACCAATGGCTTAAAATAAAGAAAAATTCCTCCTAACGTTTATTTTTTTGATTTTAGGATTTTTATCACATGTGGCTTATCTTAATCAGGTTTATTATCAAGTGCAATGTTTGTTTTATTCAACTGTAAGCCATTACTCTCATTTGACTATTTAGATCTTTTATGTGCTGGTTATCAAACAATTGTACTAAAATGAGTGAATTAAAAAAAGAAAATATATGTGCAATGTTACTTTATTTACCCTACATGGTTGAAGAAGCAACTCATCTTTTGATGTAAAGATAATTAGCATTTATGCGTTTTGCACTCAGTACCCCAACATCGTTTTTGACTGCATTAACAAATGTACCTTTTTAAAAAGAAAGTTTAAATATGCTGTGCCTTAAATGGGTGAACATAAAAAACTGTTTATTTGTCACAACTAAACCTCCACAATATCCCTCAATACCCCATTTGGTACATTTCATAAAACACACGCAATTTTTATAGGGTCCCTGCTGCTCTGGATGTCCCCCGCTGACAATGGGGGATTGTTGTTGGGACACAAACCAGGTTCCTCACTAGAGGGGGCCCCACATCAATTGGATTGAGAACCTTTCTGTCACATCCTCCGCAGCCCCACAAGCAGGCTGGATTTGTTTCAATAAACACACACACACACACACACACACACACACACACACACACACACACACACACACACACACACACACACACACACACACACACACACACACACACACACACACACACACACACACACATATATACAATCTTACAATCTATCTATCCATCAACCCATCTCACTCAACGAAAGTAATATAGTAGCCGCAATCCGATTGAATCAAGCGTGGCTAAATCTTCGAATTGACTTTTCAACGACGGCGGTGGGGAAATATTGCGAAATGAACTGTATGTTTGAAGGGAAATCCTCTGACCTGGTCATTCCCCATCGATCGCCTTTTTTGTTGATCAATCGTTGTAAATGTTATTGAATCCACATCTAACGGGTTCACGAGATTGCGTGGATTAGCAGGACGTGGTGTAAAACCAGCCAAACGCATCGACCGTATTTTGATCGTAATCGGAATAAGAAGGGGGAGGGGTCGTGTATTTATGTTTGACTAATTTGTAGCGCAAATCTAAGCAAATTCGGAGCGAGGTACCTGCCAATCTGAGAGCCGACATCCTCTGAAATTCAGGCTCCTGCAGCCACTTCCACATCCGCCTGAAGGTCTCCCGGCCCGACTTTAGTTTACTCCAGGGTTTGGGGTTCCTCAGCAGGTCCGACAGGGTCCCCTGGGAGCGACACAGGACCCTCTGGGCGAAGATGGCCTGGGGAATGCTGTACCTTTTCAGCTCGGCCGTGATCCTCTGCGCCACTTCCTTGGTGTTGATCTCTTCCAGCTGACCCGAACTGTTTCCCCCCTGCGGCCCGGAGGAGGAGGGCGGTCGTTCCCTGGTGGAAGCCAACACGGGCCCATGGGACGGAGAGTGGAGGTGAGGGTGGGGGTGCTGTCCAGCTGACGATACCCCATGTCCCGGGTGATGCATCCCGTTCAGATGCGGCATCATGCCGCTTGCCGGCCCGCCGAGCCCCCGGTGCTGGTGGTGGTCCCCTCTGGTGAGCATAGAGGCGGTGGGGTCGAAGTTGAGCATCTTGTCGTGACCTCCGTGCGTCGTGGTGCCGTAGTTGTGGAGACTCTGCTGGGTGTTGTGGAGGGAGCCCAGGCCGTTCCCGAGCACCGGGGATAGACTCTGACCCATCCCGGACATGGGATCCTTGTGGTAGGGGTTGTACAGGTTGTTCATGCCCGGCAGCCCGCGTTCGTCGCGCATTAGAGTGAAGCTGCCGCTGACGTTGCCGGAAAGCCGCTGGTGATGGTGGTGGTGGTGGTGATGGAACTTGTCGGACACGGTGGAGATGGGGGGGAGCGGCTGCAGCGGGGTTAAGGTGGTGTAAGTGCCGCTCATCCCCATACCGGGAGAGGACGTGTCGCAGGGCACGCTCATAGCGTGGTGCAGCGGCAGGGACAGATCCGGACGGTACTCCCCGCTGCCGTCCAGTATGCTGGCCATGCCGGACACCATGGCCGAGCGGGATGACGCGGCAGCGGCAGCCAGGTCCTGGTGTATCCGCAGGGCAGCCGCTGCCGCCGCCCCGTGGCCCCCCACTGGCCCCGAAGAGCTCCCGCGGCCGTGGTGAGGGCTGTGGCCGCTCATCAGCTCCACGTCAGGGGCCACGGAGCTGACCGCCACCCCGCCGTGCAGGCTGCCGATGCCGTCCATTGTCATGTCCGGATTCATGGCGTAAGCGTCCAGGTCCTTTGCCAGGCATCGATAGGCGTTAGTGTAGGCAGTCTTCATTCATCTGTCGTCAGTCCATCAGGTCGAGCGGAAATATTTCTCGTTCTTCGCTCCTCTACTCTCCGCCCTGCTGCGCCGGGATGGGTCAAGAGTCTTATCCCCCCTCTTCGTTCACTTCCTCGCTTTTCTTCCCCGTCCCTCGATGGCCTCTCCGCTCTCCTCTCTTTGTGTATCTCTTCCCCGGTGGGTGCGCATCTAAATTGTGTTGATCTCGGTCATTCGGGCCTGCGCGGTGGCTCCCCCATGTCCAGCACTCTCCTCCTCCTGCTGTGCTCTACTCTTCAATCGGGAGCTGTCCACGGTCCCCTTGTGGAACCGCTCAACCTAACCTGCTGCCCAAGGGAGGGGTGGTAAAGGATCAATCTACTAGGCGGGACCTGTTTTGACTGACTTGAATTTTACCCAATCAGAATACGTTGGAGGACATAGAGGGCAGGGCGAGCGAATTCCCCGTGAATGCAGTATTGTACTGTACTCGATGATGATCCGGTGGGATGAAATAATAATAATAATAATAATAATAATAATAATAATAATAATAATAATAATAATAATAATAATAATAATACATTTCATTATAAGCGCCTTTCAAAACTCTCAAGGACGCTCTACAGTCACAGGATATTATTTCTGCAGGTGAGCAGCGGTAGCCAAACGCGCCAGCGTTCACTCAATAAGTTAGCTCGCTCAACTTTTTCAGTTTTACGGACCGGCCAACGTATACATTTTCCCCGTATTTTATACGTTTTTAAAAATAATTTCAAATAATGTACGGCATACTACAGCTTTTATAAGTCATTTGTTTTAAATTATGAACCGATCTTACAAAGATGATTTTGCCTCCATTCCAGTTCATCTCAACTGGTAGCCAATGACAATGCTGCTGCCGATCTCTACGATTGTCACGGCAAACCAGCAAAAGTAATCCTCAATCGTATATATATATTTCTTATCGCTGCCTACAATAGGATTGATAAAAGCATAGCGTGCGCATGCACAGTAAACTGCATTTCCGCTTGTGTTAGCGTTTTTTTATCATTTCAAATAGTGTGCGGCGTACTACAACTTTTATACAGGAATTGTCATCATTAATAAGGACAGCTACAGTATTCGCAAAGGTTGCAGATGAAAAGTGCAGAAATGCAAATTCTTTCCATGATATGTACATGCAGAAATGTAAATTCAGTCCTTGATGTGAGGGTATTCACACTGAACAGAACATAATACATACTTATTTACATTATATTCTAAAATGTATGCTTATTTATATTACATAGGTTTGGTCACTCATTCATGTTTATCATATTGCTTCTATCTGAGTAACCTTTCAACATGTTCAAAGTAGATACACTTGTTGGCCACACAATGTAAATTAGAACACAAAACAAAAAAGTTGTTTGGTAATCCTACTTCACAAGAGAGACCAAACTCATTAAAGTTTGCAGTGGTGACAGATTGGACTACAGCAGTAGTCCAAAAAAATGAACTGGTGTCTTGGAAGGTCCATAAATATACAATATAGTGATTCTGTGAAATTGATAAAGGAAATGTAACAAAACTTTTGTGGGAAGACACACACACACACACACACACACACACACACACACACACACACACACACACACACACACACACACACACACACACGCACGCACGCACACACACACACACACACACACACACACACACACACACACACACGGGCACGCGCACGCACACACACACACGGGCACGCGCACGCACACACACATTTTTTTGTCATAGGCTGAGGGTGCTGTTTGCCTCTGCTGTTGCTGCAGCTGCCAGGGAACAATTTGCCCACGGGGATCATGAAAATTTGATCTCATTTTCGCTCTTACCCCATTACCCTCTGCCTTTGATTGTTAAGATAAAGGTGGCAGAAAGTAGCAAGCGATGCAACCAGCCCAAACAGATATTCCTGAAATGTTGCTGCATTCTCTTTGTGCTTCTGAAACCTGTATTTTGTTTTTCTACTTCTTTCTTTCCTTTCCTCTTCCTTTAATAACATTGCTGCTATGAAATGTAAATTTCTCCACTGCGAGATGAATAAAGGTACAACCAATCCAATCCAAGACCTGACCCATCAAAGAATAGCCATAAAATTCAGATTTTTGGCATCTGAGATGCTAGGTAACTCTGATATCAAAATCCCCCCTAAAGATATTGCTGTATCATGTTGTTTGTGAAATATCTTTTTGTATCACATTTGATACAATGGCCGCTTTTGGCATCTTTTTTTCTGCAATTCGACAGACATCAAAGTCATATAGAAAGCCACTTTGCCCAGCACGTCCCCACATCTTGATTCCACATTTGTTCCCCACAGTCAGCCATTTCTGAAATCTATTTCGAGACAGCCATGAGATTGGCTGGATGTCCCCCACTTACTGCCCAGAGAAGGCTGGGATAGGCTCCACCAACCCCCGTGACCCTAGTGAGGATAAAGTGGTGCAGAAAAATATTTAATTATTGTGGAAATACTCAAAATGTGTTTGAAGGTGACATTTCAGGGATTAATTAGATGAATTAAGTCATCAAAAGAGCGTGTACAGTAAAGTCTCGTTATATCGATATCGGATATATCGATAGTCCCGGTTATATCGATACTATTTCTATGCACGCACGGAGAAAATTACATGCAAACAGGGTCGGATATATCGATAGTCCCGGTTATATCGATATTTTTTCGGACTCCCTTGAATATCGATATAACGAGACTTTACTGTATTTGTATTTTAGTAAACATTATGTAGATTACATGTGAAATAACAAGTTAGGGGAAATATTATTTTAAACCCAGAGTATCAAATTAGATCAAGACATTTTAACACAATATACAGTAAAGTCTCGTTATATCGATATCGGATATATCGATAGTCCCGGTTATATCGATACTATTTCTATGCACGCACGGAGAAAATTACATGCAAACGGGGTCGGATATATCGATAGTCCCGGTTATATCGATATTTTTTCGGACTCCCTTGAATATCGATATAACGAGACTTTACTGTAATTGTAACATAAAGAATGAGTTACTTAATATATACATTCTAGGGTTAATACAAGATCTTAAACTCATGTTCAAGTAGGCATACCATTAAAAGAATGATCATTAAAATAAATATGTTATTTTGATTATAAGCGTGCTTTAAGAAAGCAAAACATTTGAAACAGCAGTAATTTGATGAATGTGTTGCATTGTGTCAACCAAACAAATAGACTTTAAACTGAGGGGTAAAAGTTTGAAACGTAGTCAGATGATCTCAAGACAACAAAACACGTTTGTTCTTCAGCTAGAAAGAAGGAAGATAAGGAGGTTAAAATTTTTCGAGAGGTGTGGGTTGAGAACAGGATGTTTTCTGGACACCTGTAAGTACTTTGTGATGCGTTGAGCAATTAGCACAGTTGCAATGGTAAGTGCAAACTGCTACCACGTCAAAGTCGATGTCATTGACAGTCTCGGGCGGATGGAGGAGTGCGGAAGCTCCATTGAAAGAGGATTATGGCCTGTAGCCTGTTTACTGCACAAATCAGTGCACTCCCAAGAACAAAACAGAGTGAAATAACTTTGATCTCAGCTCCCCCTCTGCCATCATTTAGCAGATATAATGGATTATACACATTTTTAATTACTATCAGTGCACATGATCAAATATACTATATTATAATGTATTTTCTTTGACCACACGAAATATGATGTGACCATCTTTTGTGAAGATATGCAGATTTTCAATCAAAAAACATCATTTATTTTAAATGAGGTGATATATTTTCCAAACATTATCTCTTAGCTTTTTACAAGACAGATTCATGAAACTCCTTTGGGAAACAATCCATCTGTCCTGGAAGCTTAAGACACACCCCACCCCCCGAACTCAAGCTTTCCATGCAAAGCATTGCCCAAAAATGTCAACAGTTGATCAAAACCAATCACTAAAACTAATTAGATAACCTCTAACATTTGCATGAAAAAGAAGAAATAATACCACTTTAACCTGTTGAGGCTCAAGAATGGTAAGCGTTCACTTGAAATATGCAATTACGCACTTACCATTGCACGCATCTGTAAAATGACACTCGGCACATGGACAACAAATGATTCAATGGGATGCGCTGTATCTATTTGGAAGTGAATTATAATTTCCACAACAATTTTTGTTGCTCTTTCAGTGAATCGTCCTGGAAAATTGTTGCTAAAAATTACCCTTCGAAAACTGAGCTTGGATGATAAGAATTAAGGATGATGAAGGACTTAAAAAAAGACAAGATGGAGGAGGAGTAGCAGGGTGGGTAGTTGGGCAGATGTTGCTTTGTTTAAAGACTGTTGTGTAATTAAGGGCAGAGGAACAGAAGCCTGACCCATTTTCTTCTTTTGATCAGCTGTCACAGGGACAGGCAGGGGGTCTACTGAGGGGCAACCTGTCTATGTCCTCTTCAAAAGTGTTTTTTTCTCCGTTGCAGACGAAAGAAGGAAGTCGATTTGGCGCATCCATTCAAAATGACTAAATTAATATCAAAACGTTGTGGAGGTGGGGAGAAACATTATGGTGAAATCTTAAAAAAGGACCATAAGTGGTGACGAAGTGGGGACAAAAAATGAAGAAGAAGCCAGAAAGTCGGTAAAAGGCATCTGTAGATAGAAGCAAAATGCTGAAAAGAACGAAGATGGTGGCGATATGATGTAGGAGGGGGCGAAGGCACTGTAAGGTGGGCTCAGGGTATTGAGAAAGCCCGAGCACGATGACCTGAGGAGGAGCAGATGTTGGGGGAGGAAAAAGAGGCGGAGAAGTAGGTGGACAAGGTTGGTTACAAAATGGCGGCAGAAACAAAACTGGCTGGTTTTGATTTCCTTTTACCTTCCTGTTTCCTTTCTGGGAAGCAACTCAGTTCGTAAGCTGTGGTATTACTATATATATATATATATATATATATATATATATATATATATATATATATATATAAAATAATGTCAAAATGACAAAATAAATTAAACAACAGTTATATTTATTTAGTGATTTGTGCTTGAACGTTCTTTTCCATTTAACTTCACCATTTTTGGATTATTTTTTCAAAATCGCTGAATTTTCACATTTACTGTTCAAATACTGGGGAGGCACCAGCCGGCTGAGCCTCACCATGGATTGCACAATCACTATGCTAACTGTGCTGGCTTGCTCTGCAGTGAGCCCACATTGCTGTCCCTCTGCATATCGTAATTAAAGTGTTCAAATGCTTTTAGTATATGAACTAAATTTATACAGTTTAGCTGGTGTATGTAATGTACAGTCACTGTACATAATAAACACTGTATTACAGTGTTTATTATATTTTATTTTTATCAAAACTGTGTGCATAGTTGAGGCACACAGTTCTCCTGCCTCATGACAGGGGGCGCTGGTGATTACAGATTCTTTGCAACTCCTCGGCTGCAGAATAATAGAATTAGTGACAGCAAGATAGCAGTAAGTCTAACAGTTAGAAAGTTAAGTGAAACCATCCAGTCATTTTTTGTGTTGCTTGGCCTTATTTTCAGAATGGTGGATTACATATCTAAATTGAAAGAATGGACTTTCAATCGAAGCAGGAGATAATAATGAAATGAAGACCAACACCGGACTGTCTAGTGAGGGATGGATGTAAATCTCATGGGCAGCTTCTCAGCTTTTTGGCCAAGATGGAACTCATTGAAACTATTCCTGAAGCGACAAAGTTGCTCCAGCTCGTGCTCACTGTTCCATCTACTACAGCATCAGTGGAGCCGGACATCCAGTCGGAACAGGACTGATCAAGGACGACTTTCTTCACTGGCAGTGGTCTCCATTTAGACAGAGAGACTTGGTCTTCATTTATAAGTAAAGGTAACACGATAACGTTTTTTAATTCTTTTTTTCTATGCTACAGTTTGTATACAGTATATAAAGAATGCTGACATGACATTTTAAACAAAACACGTTAACTGTTGCCAATCAAATGGTGAATAAGCTACTCTGTGGAGTTCATATGGTTGTAAATCTGACGGTGATGACATCAGTGCCTCACCAGCCATGAACCTCACCGCACATCATATATATATATATATATATATATATATATATATATATATATATATATATATAGATATAGATATAGATAGATAGATAGATAGATAGATAGAGAGAGAGAGAGAGAGAGAGAGAGAGAGAGAGAGAGAGAGAGAGAGAGAGAGAGAGAGAGAGAGAGAGAGAGAGAGAGAGAGAGAGAGAGAGAGAGAGAGAGTCAGTGGGACAGATGCGAGCCAAAGCAGAGCACTGTTTGTCGCTAACGCTATAGATTAGCATGTGGTCTCCAGCACAAAGCTGCAGATCAATACTACTGCTCAGTACACAGCAGATGGCCCGGGACAGGGAAACACGGAGAGCACAGAACAGGAGGAAAAATGTCCGATCGTCCCACAGCTTGATTCTCAATTTACAATATGCCACTTGTGCTGAGACATGTTGAACGCAACTCACCAGGACGCACATGACCTCTCTGTCCTTTTCTTTTTTTTTCTTTCCCAATTCAGTTGTCACAGTAGTTGTCATGGCAGGAGTTAGTGGCGGGTTGATTTCTGTGGTTGTCATTCCACATGAAGTCAAACTAATTGTGAACCAGACACGCTTACATTGCAATATGTTAATACGGTTATTTTTCCTCAACTGCGGTTCAGCAACATGACTCCAAAGTGAGTGTAAATAAACAGACTATTGATTAGCTTGATAGTCGGCTAAGCTGCCTTTGTGTCTGTCAGTATAGCAACAAAGTGACCGAATATAAACTTCCCTTTCCAATGATTTTTCTCTGAACCAACTGGAGCTGTCTATGCCCCATACGTGCTATACAATAACACCAAACACCTCACTATAATTTAGCCTACATTTAAAAGATACAATTGAACGATTAATTCGACGAGAATTATATATTTCACAAGTTAGTATGACAAAATATAAAATTGTAATGCAACGTAACAAATGTTTTAAAATGCATTGCTTTGTATCTGACTTCATGTCATCCAAATTATTTTGGCACCACATTTTCACTATTTTTAGTCAAATGCAAAACCTATACAGATGATTTTTTTGGTACATATTATATTCTGCCCTCTTTTTGCGAGCAACAGAAAGAATGGAATAATATTAATAATAATACATTTGTTTTCATATTTATGAATTCAAGGTCCCCCCTTCTCTTTCTCTCTCTCTCTCTCTCTCTCTCTCTCTCTCTCTCTCTCTCTCTCTCTCTCTCTCTCTCTCTCTCTCTCTCTCTCTCTTCTGTCTCTCTCTCTCTTCTCTCTCTCTCTCTCTCTCTCTCTCTCTCTCTCTCTCTCTCTCTCTCTCTCTCTCTCTCTCTCTCTCTCTCCCCTTCATGTCTCCTCCCCCTCTCTCTTCTCACTCCCTCCCTCTCTCTCTCTCTCTCTCTCTCTCTCTCTCTGTCTCTCTCTGTCTCTCATGTAACCAGCGTGATCTTACCTCCCCAATCTCTTCCTCTCGATCGTTCTCTCTGTTCAATGGCCGACCATTTTTTTGGGGATGGGGAGCCATCTGTCCGCCATAAACTCATCTTCCTACTCCTCCTTCTGCAGGGGTTGTGTGCTGCGCTGGCTGAGTTCTATTGCATATGTTCTGCGTATCATGCGCCTGAATGAACAACAATTATGTCCTCTTTATTTACACATATTCTAAAGAGGAGCTTAAACTTAAACTCTCTCTCTCTCTCTCTCTCTCTCTCTCTCTCTCTCTCTCTCTCTCTCTCTCTCTCTCGCTCTCTCTCTCTCTACATATACAGTAAAGGCTCGTTATATCGATATTCTCGGGAGTCCGAAAAAATATCGATATAACCGGACTATCGATATATCCGATCACGTGCATGTAATTTGTATATATATTTATATATATATATATATATATATATATATATATATATATATATATATATATATATATATATATATATATATATATATATAGCACACTAACTTCATTCATAGTGCGTGATCTATGGGTACTGCGGTTTTCATCCCACATTCACAAAACATGCCTGTCAGGCTTATTGCACACTCCAAATTGACTCTGGGTGTCTAGGTGTGAGTGTTCGTTTCTGTGTGCCCAGTGATTGGCTGGCAACTGTTTCAAGGGTGTCTCTGGCCTTCTGTGTGAAGACAGCTGTAAAAAGCTCCAGCACGCATGCGACCCTAGTGAGAATAAAGCGGATTGGATATCGGATAATGGACTGACGGATGGATGAAAAAAAAATATATGCAGTAAAAGGTATATAAAAACTGGACTATTGTACTGTAAATGTGTGTTGATGCAATACAGCTACATGCGTATATCAAGATATCTTTTCTTTGATACTTGCGCTATGTACAGTTTTTTTCTGAAACATTTGTGCACATTTACAGTATACATCTCAGTCTTATGACAGTTTTACTATGCTTAGAATATTATGTCTTTTTATCCTTTCACCCCCCACCCCCATTCCCTTTCAAATTGCTGCTGTGGACTGCAAATTTCCCCATTGTGGGACGATATAGGCTTTCTTATTCTGATTTTTAATTTTGAATTTTCTGACTAAATAAGGAGAATCTAGCTGCATTCTGTCTATTATTCAATCTAATTTTTCTTTGAAGAACCAAATAATCCAAATTTGCAAACATATTTTTGAAAAGTAAAAAAACATAAAGAAAGAAAAATATAGAAAAATCCCCAGAGGCATCCACAGAAAAGTTATACATTACGGTGGTACATGTTGATATACAATGTTGTATCACTCGGTAAATGTGACTTGAGGTTTTTGTCCAAGCATTGAAATAAAAGGTTAGCAGATATAAATCCATGATTTAAAACACACAGGCACACTCCTTATGCTAACAGGAAGGTAAGAGTATCAAACAGAGTATCTTCGATATCATGCATCGTCCTTGGTTTGGAGAAAAATAAACTAGAGAAAAATCTCCACTTGTCTTCTTGGTCCATCTGATGCCACCTTGCAGCACCACTTCTCCCTCCTTTCTTTGTCATGATTCTTTTTCAAACTTTTCAGACCCGCTGCCTCTTTTGTTGAGGTTCCGTTGGCCATGAAATCGGTTATTAATGAGAACACAATGGCCGCGTGCAGAGCTGCCCGCTGTATTCAAATGTGACCACACGCCATCATCTCTGTGTGTCCAACTCTAAATAAACCCTCACTCAAACAGCCACTCATCTCTGTCGATGAATTAGTGTGCCGGTTATTTTGAATTCTTCAACTTGGCAATTTGAAGCACGGGGGTACGGTTGCGCTTGTAGAAGATTCCATTGTAGCACGGTTAGGCAAACCATATATATATATATATATATATATATATATATATATATATATATATATATATATATATATATATATATATATATATATATATATATATATATACATATATGCTACAGTAATCTGAATATTTTTCGCATTTTAAACTGTTTCAATGCCTGCCATAACCCTGAAGTTCAACACACTTTGGACTCAACCCACTCCGTGCACACACGCACATACGGCGAGGTGTCCACAAGTAAACATTGGCAAGTACATGACCACAGGCAAAAAGAGTGCATGCTAATTCAAATCAATATGAGCGATGAATTTCCACAGGAGCACTGTTTTCTTGCACAGGACATGCGCGGTGATCTGCGGGTAGCTATGTGCACATCAGGCTTCGATGGCAAGCGTGTGCATGCATGTGTGTGGATATCACTTCAGTTTGAGCTTTCAAATGGAGAGCAGGGTTTCGTTATGTTGATGTTTTTGGGCAAGGCACAATTTGACAGGTTTACAACACACAACACAATTATTCTTGTTGTTATTATCATTGACAAACAACCATTCGCGGACAAAGAATCAGCTCTCCAGAGTTTGTATTATTCATTAACAAAGACTGAAAGGTGAAGTGCAATTATTGGGACTCCTCTTCTTGACATGATTATTTCATGTCCTCTGGAGTGTGATTCTTTTAATCATAACGTTTGATTTAACCTATTGATTTTCTCTCTGACTCAAGAGCGAGACTGGGTGCGACGGCCGCCGAACGAGGTGGGGGTCTTTTGACTTTTGAAACTTGGGATCAAAGAGGTGGATAAGAAGGAGAAGAAAAGGAGCATCAATAATTCACAACAACTACGTGTGGCTGAATTCAAAATGACAGCAGATTAGAAGATCTGATGAGGTCGACCAAAAGCACTTCAGAACTGCCAGAATGTAACAACTTGCCGACATGCTACACAGTGAATATGCTTGTGTTGGCTGAAAATGTAATCATTGGACATTGTGTGGATTTGCATAGAATCTTAAGGGATGTTTTCTCTATCAAGCAATGTATAGGATACAGAACAATTCTGTTTTAAATATTTGTACGGTATATCTTCACAATCGCATGACTCTCATTGAACAAAATCCAAGTGCCACCTAGCCTTTGACTCCTCCAGTTTTCTTTTGTTGCAAGATGGCGACATTAAATCAAAAGTAGCGACAGGGCCACAGGTCAAGGGTCGCTCTCCCTTGGCACACGCCTTGTGACCTCTCCTTTGCGTACACACTGACCAACATTGCATGGGCTTTTCCCTTCTTTTCTTTTCTGCCAGAATGTATTGGATGGTTTTAAGATACCATTAACTCATTCACTGCCATTTCCAAATGTATCCGGGAATTGAAAAGCATGAGCGCCATTCCCGAATCTGTTCGGGTTTTTGTTTTTCTTGAGGGGGATGCTGATAAAGTGCTGGTCAGACCTCCAGTAGTGTTTTGCCTCCCATGGGGCGCAGCATTTGCCTTTTGTCTATGTTAGCGCTTTGTTGCAGCTTCATCTGTTTTTAAAGCGATATATAAATCAACATGGATGTATTGCATTGTAATTTTTAAAACTGCCCCCATTTAAACCTCAGATAACTCCAGAATCATATACCTTAGTAATTAACTATTTTTTTCTGATGAAAGAAGATAGTGTAAGTATTCTTACGCTGAGTTTAATGTTTATGCAGTCCTGAAACTCAATATTCTGTGGTTCCTGCAATTTAAGTGAAAATGACAAAAACCCTGGTACTGGACATATTTTTGCACATCGTCTGGCAGTGCATGAGTTAATATATGGGAACAATATTTACATTTATTTTTTAAAGTCAAATAAACATCACACGGATGACACAACCATACAGTAAAACAGAAAACGTATTTGGGCCCTAAAATATTCTTTTAAGAATAAAATTAATAAAGTGGTTTCCATATTATTTTTATTATTAAATTAAGTCATTAAGATTGTGAATCTACATTTGTAATGTAAATCTACAGGAAGATAATCGTGGAACTAAAATCGTGCAGGCGTTCTCTAACAGACAGTATGTAGTGTTTTGAATGGAAAGTGTGGCTAATGATAAACACGCACACAGACACACACACACACACACACACACACACACACACGCACACACACACACACACACACACACGCACACACACACACACACACACGCACGCACGCACGCACACACACACACACACACACACACACACACACACACACACACACACACACACACACACGCGCACACGCACACAAAAAACAAATGGGAAAAAACTGATATTTTAATTAACCTTAAAAAAGGAGACCATTAATTTTTAAGTAGCCAATTTCAGTAAATTTAATCTCTGAATGGAGAATAAAGTACAAAGAAGATATACACAGAAGGTATGCTCGCAACTCATTGTGTATTTATCAGATTAGTCTGGTTGCGTACATCTTCAACCTCATTTATTGTAAAATGAAGGGACGCCTCATTGCAATTTTTTATTCCAGCATGAAACACATATTTTGAAATGAAACATCTACATACCCATTTGTGTGTCTTATTAGACGTATAAAACAAATTGGAACAAAACCAACTTGAACATTACCGTGTTTAAATTGTGAAAATCAAACAAATTCAAAGGTTAAAATCTTTCGGGAAAAGTTTGTGCTTCAAAAAATTAAAAGGCGGTCCTCATGTTGAAGATCATCTCATGAAAACGTCTCAGCGGACGAGATTGAGATTTTGAAGTGCGTTTGTGGGATTTGTTTTGTCTGTTTATGCAGGAAAGCAATAGGTCAGAGTGTACCCATGGCTCTGGTTACATCACTCAAAAGATTTTCTTCATCAAACTCATTCAAGGCTGCCCTGATGGACCTTCCTTTGTACACACTGGGACAGAGATATGTTGGAGCAAAAAAACATCCATCCTCGTGCAGCTACCTTAAAGTTGGAATAATAGAAGTGTCGAAAACAAGTCTGTCAAACTCATGTTTGTTGAGGGCCACATTATAGCTACCAGTTCCTTTGGGAAGGCGTTATGACTGTAAAACCATATAAACAAGTCAAGAATGATAGCATATTAAGGTTACATATTCCTCTCAAGAGGATTTTGGTAAAAAGAAAACTTAAAGTAGCTCTTATATATTACATTCGAGCATTTGAAATAGGTACCGTTATTTTAGCAAGCCTCACAGAAGTTGACATGTATGATTTGCTTTCGCGGGCCGCGTCAAATAATATGGCGGGCCACATCTAGCCCTCGATCCTTGAGTTTTACACCAGTGGTCTAAAACACCAACTTGATATAAGGGACATGTCGAAATACATTCTGGTTGTGTCTTGCTATAACAATAAATGTTTTTCAAAGAATGGTTGTCAATTTCTCAGCTCCTGTGGCCAAATCCTGCCTGAGACTAGTTTGGGGGGGGGGGGGGGGGGCGTTTAATTCAACCAACAAAAAGAAGTTACACTTAGTTCTTCAAGTTTTTTTCCCCTGTGGAGGTAAATAATACATTAATAGGATCTGGACGATATACAGTGATACCTCAGCTTACGAACTTAATTGTTTCCCAGAAAGTGTGTGTAAGGCGAAAAGTGTGTCTTTCAAACATTAATGTCCCATCGGAAACCATTAAAAATGAGAATAATCCGTTTCCAGGACCCCGTGAAACATAGTTTTCTCCTAAATGAGACTTAAAACTACACTAAATATATCTTATTTTATGTATAATAAATGTTGTAATTAATAAATATTGTAAAGTAATAAATATTGTAATTAAAAAAAATAAACTATACTTTATAATAAAGTATTTACCTTTGTGATGGTCATTGATGTAGTTGTCTTTTAATAATATCCGAGTGAAATTGCCATGCTTTCTCGGCGATAATACCCTCACACATTGTCCCCTGCTCGCTGCTTTTCATTAATCCAAATCAACAGAAGTTTTTCAACCTCTTTTATTGCCTGAGACCGTTGCTTAGACAACACAGAAACACCCTTAGCCACAGGTAGCAATAGTCGACTTAGCATACTGGTACTGGGACGCTAAGTCACACCAACGCATATCTCGTTCGTGTTTTTTGATGATCTCTTTCTTCTGCTCCACCGTAATTTTCTTTTGTGTCCTCTTCGGCTTAACACTAGCCTATGGTGGGGTCTGTTTCGGTCCCAAAAAAGCAAAAGTATCTACTCGATAACAAACCACGTCTGCACTGAGTGCACCGAAAGAAAGTGGGTGTGGAAAAGTAGTCCGCCAGCCACAGTGTCGTTGTTCGGCCGTGTGGTTTGGTGTTCTTCCGCCAAAAACTAGTCTGCCAGCCATTGTGGCTCTCTGTGTGTTTCCTGAAAACGAGTTCGTATGCCAAGATTATATTCTCGTGAATTTAATGTTCGTAAGGCAAAAAGTTCGTTTGCTAAAGCGATCGTGAGCCGAGGTATCACTGTATTTTTAGGGACTTTGCAAGTATTACTGTGGAATGATAACTACCGGTAATACATGTATCCTCATCTATGTTTTAACTATGATTAATGCCCTTATGGTCATATGGGGAACAGAATTTGGAACCAGATGTGGATAGACCACGGACGTGCCAAAAAATGGCTTTATAAAACAAAAAAACAAACAAAAAACTCATAAGAGCAGAGAACAGGTGAAGGGGGAGCCGCAACACTTTTAGGTAGTAAAAACCTTAAAAAAAACACTGTAAAAGTGACTATGTTTTAGTTTCGGTTCTTGAGCTATGGTGCTTTTTGTTGTCACTTGTATATGATTATGTAGGATTGGGCATTGCCTGCCATCTCTCAGTATGTAAGTGGCATCTTTTCAAGCATTCTCCCACACACTCTGTATCCAGCTTGACTTTTCATTCTTACTTGGTATTTTTGTGTTCTGCATCCAGTACATCCTTGCTCTCTGTTGTCACTTTGTATTTTTCTGTGCAGATTTTTTCCACATCTGTGTCCCCTCTTGCTTCTGGGTTGTTTCAAATTCTGCTCTTCATGTCATTGTGGGGACACACTTGTGATAGTTTGCTGAACAGGAGCATGATTTAGGGAGCAACAGCCCTTGAGGGTTTTGACTGACAACACAACAAAGAGTCCTCGTTTCTTCAGCTTTAACGCATAACCGTCACAGCTCGAGAGAGAGAGAGAGAGAGAGAGAGAGAGAGAGAGAGAGAGAGAGAGAGAGAGAGAGAGAGAGAGAGAGAGAGAGAGAGACGCAGAGAGAGAGAGACAGAGAGAAAGAGACAGAGAGAGAGACAGAGAGAGAGAGAGAGAGAGACGGAGAGAAATTGTTGTCCTAAAATAGCACGAGAATCCATTGTGTCTCCTTGCCAAGGCTGTGCCGTAGCAAAAACTACATTTATCAGTCCTGGTCCTTTTTGTGACTTTGGCTGATGGAAGCTCCGATGAGACAATTGAAATACCTCCTGCAGTTTCATGTCTAAGCGCAGTGGGAGAGGCTGAGCTTCAGCAGCCCTTCTGTGTGCATCTTGTAAAGGAGTTTGAACTCAGCAGGCAACTGATGGGCCTCCTGCCATTTGGTGGTGAACTTGGTGCCCTTCTTGTCATAGTAGTGATAAGGCAGCTCCTCGCCCGTGTTGGGGTCCCAGCCGAATGGCCAGAAGCCGTACAAATGGATCTGGTCACACACAGACGATGCCAGCGTGTACATCAAGATGCCGGTGCTCAGGCGCTTTGGCGACAGCTGTTTAGTTTTCCAATAGCTGGTGAGTCCATTTGAGAGGAAAAATGAAGAGAAAGGGTGAAGACAACAAAGACCATTATATAGAGAAGAAAGCATCATGTGACTCCGGCGTGACTTATTGTGTTCAATGCCGCCCAAATCGTATAAATGCATTATTGTGACGAATATTGTATTTTTCTAAGAAAATTAAATAGCAAAATACAAGTACGGGTGGTCGTAAGTCGAGCTGGTCCTAAGTCAGATGTTACCTGTATTTGGAAGATAGTTAAGAGTATCCGATTAGCTCTTTTAGGTGCACAAATACGTTTGGTCTTCATTCAAATTCTTTCTTGGGTAATTTGGTTTATGTGCATCACATGCAATTGCCAGATCATTTTAAGTAACAATACAAACAAATACCCTAACTCTTGCCATCCTTGTAATTTGCATTTCATTACATTTTGAACATTTAGAATCAAATAAGAATCCCGGACACCACAATTGAGGTAAAAAAAGAATTGTTAGATGGATTGGCGACATAGCGATGATGACTATTGGCGTCCTTCATTCTCCGCACGCCGCTGCGCTTGAGAGTCGAAACTCCTCCAATGGGCCCCAACAAAAGGCGCTCAGCAAGTGGTTGAGGTGCTAAAAGCAACCTTGAGCTGCTTAAATGTGCTCAGACTTCCCCAGCAGGTAGATTTAATGGGCTTTCTGAAGATTAGGCTACTGTAAGTGTGGCCCATTCTGGTAATACAACACTAACAACTGGATTTAAATCCTTCTTTCCGGTTTCAACTCGGTGCCATGCCTTTCACTAAATAGTAGTTTCTGTATAATCTGGTTTAGGATTTTAAATCCCCCCCACCCTCTCCGCCTCCTCCTTTTGCTACAACGTGTGCGCGCACACACATCTACAAACATACAAACACTGTAAAAGGACGTCAACATGTGGTGTTGTTCAAAAATTGGTAATACACAGTGACAAAGTGTATACGAGGAGTAAGACACAAGAATGCAAATGACGCTTGGGGCAGATCTAAATTTTCTTTTCCAAGATTATTTTTCAACAGAAACATAATGTACTTTGGGAACATGGTTGTACTGTATTTTCCGCGCCTTCAATGAATGACATATTAAAAAAAAAAAACATTTTTGTCAATTTTACTGCCAAAATATTCCATGAACCCCCCAGGAATATAAACATTCTAAAGAAGGAATATTGGTAATATCTGAAAACTATGTTTATGATTGCATTGTGATAAAACTAGTTCATCAAAATACAATAATAAATATAATTTTCAGAGATTGCCAATCGTCCTTCTTTGAAGGACAACCGACGTCACTTTTTTGTTTCCTAACTGACATCAGAAAAACGTTTTATAGCATCTAAAATACTCAAAATACGCAGGCTGATATTTTCAGTCAAATGCAAAACACAAATAAAAATGATTTAAAATATTTGTGTTCCTAAGGGGTTTTCATATTTTGGCCTGAAAATTCTCAGAAATAAACAAGTTGTTTTTTTAGACGCTACATACAAAACCAAGCAAAAAAAAAAATTTTCCATTTCTAATCATTGTGCCAAAAACAGAAAATTGTGGTGAAATCGAGAAAAAAAATTCACCTGGTGAAGTAATTTTACGAGTTTACCGAAATCAAACCCCATTTAATATATCCCAGTAGGAGTCTGTTGTGTGAGTGTTGTGGCTCAATATTGCAGACACTCGCGGACTTACGAGCATTCGTGTTACGAACAATGGTACATACAAACATATTTGTTTGGATATATATATATATATGTGTGTGTGTGTGTGTGTGTGTGTGTGCGTGTGTGTGCGTGTGTGTGTGTGCCGTTTACCTTATAACCTCACGTATTTGTAGTGTGTACCGTTACTCAACCATTCTTATTTCAGTCTGATATCATATTTCACCCTTCTATCTCATAGCTGATCGGCCCCTTTTGAAATGATGCCATTCCCGCCCTCTGTATAAATAACATCTCGGGTGGGGGAGAGCAGAAGATTCTCACTCAGTGGCCTTCCTACTTCGACCTCACAATGTCACAGCTGTCCAAGATAAAAATAATCTTTTTGTTCATCACCTTGATTCCTGCTGATTTTACTACCATCTTCTCACACCGTGAAGAGCCATGAATCAGAGAGAAAGCTCCATCAAGGCTCCGAGGAGGAGGCGATGCATCACAAAAAGTAATGGCTGCTGGCATGTAATTCAGTAATTACGTGCCAGAAGCTTCAGTAATGGCTTACTGAAGACCCAAGTATATATGTTGTCGTATGACAACAACGTACCGACAACAAGTGGAGCAGCTGGAGCTCTGGTGCAGCCGTCACAACCTGGAGCTGAACACGCTCAAGACAGTTGAGATGATCGTGGACTTCAGGAAACATCCATCACCACAGCTACCCCTCACACTATCCAACTGCCTGGTGTCAACCGTTGAGACCTTCAAGTTCCTGGGAATCACAGTCTCCCAGGACATGAAGTGGGAGGTCAACACCAACTCTATCCTGAAAAAGGCCCAACAGAGAATGTACTTCCTGAGGCTGCTAAAGAAGCATGGCCTGCCACAGGAGGTGCTGCAACATTTCTACACGGCTGTCATCGAATCCATCCTGTGTTCTTCCATCACCGTTTTGTTCGGGGCCGCCACAAAAATGGACAAAATCCGACTTCAACGGACAGTTAGGACGGCGGAAAAAATCATTGGCACCGCCCTACCTTGCACACTGCAAGAATCCAAACTAGGGCGCGGAAAATCCTACTGGACCCTCCGCACCCTGCCCACCACCTTTTCCAGCTACTCCCCTCAGGCAGGCGCTACCGATCCATGCGCACCAAATCCAGCAGACATTTAAACAGCTTCTTCCCTCAAGCCATTAACTCTTTGAGCTCTTTGAACTCTTTCAACAGTAGCCAAAATGGAACTGTATAGTGCCACTTAGCAGTTTTTTTTTTGACGACGATACTAGTGCAGCGTGTTCTACCGGAAACAAATTCCTTGTGTGTTCTACATACTTGGCAATAAAGATGATTATGATTCTGATTCTGATTCTGATGACAGTAGGTGTGAACTTATTTTACGACTGTTCGAGCGTCTGTGTTTTATACTTCCCCGTTCGGTGTTTGACTTAAACGTACATGCCATACAAAATATAGCACTGAAGCAACTTACGAATGAATTCACCTCACGAACGATCAGAACGTATCTGGTTCGTAAGTTGGGAGCGTCTGTACTTCACATATAAGGCGCACCTGCGTATACTGTAAGGCACAGAGTAATCTTTTGAAGAAAATGAAGGCTTTTGGGTGCGCCTTTTATAGTGCGAAAAATGCAGTTGTTTTTATATTGTTGTTGTTATAGTTATTTTTCATTTCATTTTGATTCCCCTCCCATTTGTTTTTACAGTGTTTTTTATAAACTTCTATTTTGCAAAAGGCTCCAATTGGGAGGGACTTTGGATGTGGGGGTGCATGTCTTACTTGTTAATGTGCGGCATGATGTTCCCAGGCCAGGCCAGTTGAACTTTGAGCTGGCCGCGATGCTCCACAAGGAAGTCCACCAGAGTCCTGGTCACTGTGGCTGACATGTGGAAGAAGAATGCCGGGATCCACAGAATTGCACCATCCAGCTTCTTCAAGCTCAGGAAAAAGTTATTCCTGTCCTGTATTGTCAATAGATTGTTGTAGTACTTCTCTAAGATACTCGGGTTGAAGGTAGTCATATTTGTGCGTCGCCCAACATCTCGCTTAAAGAACTCCGTTGGTGCAAAGTTGCAGCGGAAGACAAAGTCAAACTTCTCAATCTGGTCACCGCAACGTGAGCCGGTGAGTATGCCGCTGTTGCCCACCACCGCACAGACATTGTAGTGCTTGTTCAGAAACGGCGAGACCTCGGGGAGGAGTGAGCGGAAGTTCTCGCCGATGGAATAGACGTACTTGTGGCTGGAGTAGGCGTAATGCATCAGCTGGCCAATGCGGACTAAGCTGCGCGTTAAAGTGAAGTTGTGAGGAATGTCGATGTACTGAGAGATCTCCTTCCTGAAAGTAGCAAAAATTAATGCATGAAGAGTGAGTCTAACATGGACAATGTGTGTATGTGTGTTTGCAAGATTCTCACTTTAATCTCAGAATTCATACTTTATTCTCAGAATTTTGATTTTAAAGAATTAAAAATGTGCACTTTAAAAGTCAGAATTCTGAGAATAACATCAGAATTCTTAGAATAATGTCAGAATTCTCACCTTATTCTCGACTTATTTTGAGATTAAAATCAGAATAGTTAGAATTCTGAGAATGAAATCAGAATTCTCGCTTTAGTCAGAATTTTGAGATTAAAATCAGAATTTTCATTTAAAAGGCAGAATTTCGAGAATCAAGTCAGAATTCTGACTTTATTGTCAGAATTCTGACTTGATTCTCGACTTGACTCTATTCTCAGAATTCTGACTTTATTGTCAGAATTCTGAGAATAGAGTCGAGAATTCGGAGCATAAAGTCAGAATTAGAGTGAACGCTGGCGCGAATGGCTGCCGCTGTTCACCCGCACAAAAAAATCCAGTGACTGTAAAGTGTCCTTGAGAGTTTTGAAAGGCGCTCCGAAATTAAATGTATTATTATTATTATTATAAGTTTTCATTTTGCCCTAATTCTCTTCTGTATTCATACTGGATTGGCAATCATAGTTGACAGCATTTTATTGGAAATGGTTATGGCGAATTAATGTAATAACGTAGATTCATTATTGCCTTCAAGGGACTTCGTAAAAAAAGTTTGACTATAGAAATATACTCGTATGTACGTCTTCATGTCATCCTGATGTGATCATGTTATTTTTACGCAGACGCATTTACCTCTTTTGGATAAATGCTGTGCTGTTGAATCTCCATTTTGAAGAATTTTTGAGGTCTTCGCGAAGCGGCGTGAAAACTGGATCCAGATACTTCCGTGCTAATTCGGAGCTAGACAGGGGAAACGGGAATGAGGGGAAATTATTGATAAAGTTTAGATGCAAGCAAGACAAATGAGTGCAGCAAAAATTGTGGCCGCGCTTTTGTGTATAAATATCAAAACGGATGAATAATTACTGTAAGTTTATTCAGTGATATCAAAATGACATATCTACATATATTAATGGCGAATCTTGATCAGATGTTCAGCACGTCCTCTGACCGAGAAGTCAATGGGATGCATTTTCGAATCAATTTTGGGCCCGTGTGGAAACACAAATAGCGCTTTGATCTCCTCACATGTATCATAACATTGCGCAAGTGTCCTCACCAAGTCCGCAATGGCTGAGATCTGTACTCACCTGAGGTCAGGTTTGCGAGGCGGCCTTTCGGTGCAAAAGAAATATGGAAAAAAATACTCAATACAGAAGCAGGAAGTCAAATAGAAAAAGCAAATTATGTTGAAACCTTGACAATTTCAAATTCAAGCATTTGAATAGGAATCCGTTTCTGCAGCACTACTCACGAGTGATATTATGCCAACCAAATTCTATATCGTAGTAACGCCAACCACGACATAGAGTCCCGTGAAGGTTGTCGGCTCAATAGGACGGATACCAATGGGTTGAGAGAGCCATAGCTCATCACAGTAGACGTCACTTACACTTGATTCGTATTCCACAAGTGCAAAACGGTGCCACTGCGACTTTCTCAGACTTATGCGAGTGTTTGTCCACCATCCAGCGAAAGACCTACAGGTCTAACTGACTCAAAGCATAACCTTGGCCCACCGTGATAGCCTAAGCGAGAAAGAAAATGATTACAGCAGGTGGGAAATGAATAGAGCGCCCGTGCTGTAAATCAGAGTCAAGGGCAGTTTGCTGACTTCCAGAAGCTTTGCTAGATCAACTGTGTTTTAGCATTGCACTCTTGAGCGCACATGAAGGATTTCAATGGAGGTGGAGTGCAGTGGCCTCGCTGAGCCCTAACCTGTGCTGGGGCAGTTCTTCTGTGGACAAAAAAACATTTGAGAATGGGGAACATACACAACATCATTTGCACAAAAGAAAGAAAGAATGCCATGGAGACACTAAGGATGCTTTGAAATAGCTTGGAAGGAAGTTCTTCAATCAATATGTTGCGATATGTAGACTCTAATTTTAAAACTATTCTTAAAAAGTGGTTTGGGCATGGAAATTTAATTACATACAAAAACAAGGTTGGCAAGATTCTCATTTTAATCTCAGAATTCTGACTTTTATCTTAAAATTCTGGCTTGAAAGCCAATAAACAAAAAGAATGAAGTCAGAATTCTGACTTTATTCTCAGAAGTCTGAGGAAAAAGTGGACGAGGAGTGTCGGAGGACATCCTTTCACATTTAGAGGAGCAGAGGGCGAGTAAACAGTGTGTTGTGTTTGTTTCATTTCGTGGCTGTTGTGACCATAGTTAAAGTCACTTGAAAGTCAGAAATCTGAGATTAAAGTCAGAATTCTGACCCTCAGAATATTGAGTTTTAGGACTACATCAACATTCAATGCAGCGTAAGAAACCTTAGACTCTCTTCTTTCGCCAGAAAAAAAATAAATCCTAAATTATATGGGCCTGGAGTTATCTGAGCTTGGAATGGGGGCAGCTGTACAAAAGCCAAATGCTGCCCCCTCAGGAAAGGAAAAACATTGCCAATTGTCTGACCAGCGCTTTATCCCCCCCAGAAGAAAAAAAAAAACAAACGGCAAACAAATTTGGAAATTGTGCTCCATGTCACACTTTTCAATTCCCGAATAAATTGAGAATGGCAGCGAATGAGTTAAAGTCATAATTCTGAGATTAAAGAGAGAATCTTGCCAAGTTTTTTTTTCTTCAGTGGCCGTAATTCTCTTCTGTAGATTTGCTTTTCAGGGCATCAGAAAAATATTTTAAAACTATTTTTTGTATATTGTATATTGTAACTGAGGAATTTTGTAGACATAATTTGACTTGACCTTTTTTGTGTTTGCCCTTTTTTTACATCAGCCTAATCTCAATTCACTATCGATGATGACCGCTGCGACATGCAGTCCAGGGTCTGCAACCAAGCCTAGGTTATAGTCTGTACAGAGGCCCTCACCATTAGGCACTACCGTTGAGGAAATAGCAATTGTAACCCCCTGAAGGGAAATGAAACAATTCAAGCGCAATATTGCCAGAACTCACTCACCGATACCCCGCGTGGAACATATACATCCTTGGTCCTCCGCTCGGTCCATATCTGGGGTTGCCGAGAAGGAAATCCTTCTTAATGGACACGTAGCTGATGACCGACAGAATGAGCAGCGCCACACTGAACATGACAAGCCCCAGGGCGCTAGCAAGGCGCACCATCCTGCCTCGGCGTCAGCGGGTGGCCAAGACCGGCACGAGGATGCGGGATGAGAGCGGAGGAGAGGAAGAGTACAGCAGAAGCAGCAGCAGGGGAGAGGGGGAAGAAAAAAAAACAAACAAACATGATGCGTTGTTAGCGACTGAAAGCGAGCAAGGATGCATGGGTGATGCGTCCCTTGCGGGGTGGGTGGGGGGACACACGATTTCACAAGCTAAATATATGATCTCGATGCGTGTTCGACCGTAAACAGAAATTGTCAGCAAAGCAGAAATAAATCCCTAATAACTCAGTGGCAGTGAAACGAAGCGACAGCAATGTCCTTTGCTAAGCATCCTCGGTGTCTGTCCTTCCTTCCGTCCTTCCTTCGGTCCTTCCTGGTGTCATTCATTAAGACAGCGTCAGCTTTAAAGAGATTCAGCTCGATTGCCACGCTCATCACACAAACAGCCTGCTTACGTCAGAAAGGGCTCTCGCTGTCTTCCTTCCGCACGCTGGAGCTTCAGGGATAGGGATTGGGTACGTTGATTTGTTTTTAGCTATCACAAATTTGCTTATTATTAATAATGAATTTATTATGTTTGCAATGAAGAACGGTTATGCTTCTAATAAAAAAATACAATGCTGTTAAAGAAGATATGCTCACATTTCTAATATAAAAACACGCACACATTAACTCATACATCTAATCACAAATTCACATTTAATCATTCAATTAATCATATATTCAATGTTGGTGTGAAATTATTAATGTGTGCTGTGAAGTTGTTGCTATACAGCACGGGTGTCCAAGTCAAGGCCCGAGGGCCAAATCTGGGCCATCACGTCATTTTATTCAGCCCATGAAAGCAAATCAAGCATGTCAAGTTCTACGATGCTAGCTAAAGTCTGAATCAAAAATTGAATTTGCCATATGAAAACCACATTAACAGTCATTATTCTTGACTTCAGAGACATCTCTTTTTGCGTCGAGTTTCAATTATTTCGTGGCATAACTCCAACAACAACCGACATAGGAATGACTGGAACTATACAATATATAAATCATAATACTGTACCATATTTTCTGGTATACAAGACGCATCGGAATATAATGGGTGTGTACCTTATATGAATAGTGTATTATAAAACTTTTTCCATATATAAGGCACGCGGGACTATAAGGTGCACCTTCAATGAATGATTTTTTTTTTTTCAGATATAATTATAAATATATAAAAAAGTTTTACAAATATAAGACATACCACATTATAAGGTGCTGCAATAGAGGCTGGGGTTACACACTAATTCTTTTACAGGGGGAAATGGCTGCTGACAGTAGTTGAGAGACCTGTTGTTTTACTTCACATAAAAGGTGCATTGCGTATAAGGCACATGGTCATCTTTTGAAAAAAAAATAAGGGTTTTGGGTGCGCGTTATAAACCGAAAAATACGGTAACACAATTTTTTTTTATTCCGGTAGGCAAATTGGAAGAATACTGGATGGTATGTTCATATACTGTTGAAAATATAGACTCTAATTATATTCAAAAGTCAAACATGGAGACATGTTCCACCCTTTGGATGTTTTGACATGTCAAAGATTCTGTAATTGAAGTGAAAAGAGTAAAAATCAACACTCAGTATCTTGACTTAGTTTTCCTAATGCCATGATTGTTTTTACAAAAAGTGGACAGACAGACAGCATTTGGCATGAAGACATCAGATAGGCAAGCTGTCGATGCTGCTGACATTTCATCAGTGACCTTTCAGCTGGTCTTAACACCGGACTGAGCCTCCACACACGTGCGCACGTCTTTAGGCTTTGTAAATCCTGTCAAACGGACACACAGATTAAGAGCCGCAAGCCTAATATCTGCCATCCAATGTATCTTCCACTCTTCCAGCAAAACTTGTGTGGATTTTTCGCCATTGTAAATGTTTTCAAGTGGAAACAAGACTACCAATAACCCACAAATATTTTTAAACTCACAGTATAGTTGCTTTCCTGTTCTGCTGCTTTTCTGTTGCTGCTGTGAAATGTAAATGTCTCCACTGTAAGAATAATAAAGGCTAATCCAATCCAAACCAAATGTTTTGAATACATGTAATCCTAAAAATAGGATTTGAAGAGTCGATACAAGTTGATGATGCACAATAATAAATATCCTTTGTTATTTTAATTGACAGGTGACAGGTGACAGGGTTCCAATTCTGACTCGGCCTCCTCCCATTGAGCTGGCGTTTCCCCCTATGCCTGCGTGGCTTTTCTCAAAGTACTCCAGTTCCTTGCCATACTCCAAAACCATGCGCTGTAATTATTCACTTAAATTGCCCTTAAGTATGATTGCGAGTGTGAATTGTGCTTGTTTGTCGACACGTGTCCTACAATTGTTATCTACCGACTGCCCAAAGGTAGCTAGAACGGGCTCCGGCACACCCTGCGATCCTTGTGAGGATCAACAGTTCAAATAATAGATGGGAGGAATGGAAGATTGTAAAAATGTGAACAGTCTTCTCACCCATTCTTTTTTTTGGCTGCAAATTACCGTTTTGTGTCGAGGAGCATGTGTGTCTTTGTGAGTGTGTGTGTGCTTGTGCGTGTGTGTGTGTGTGTGTGTGTTGTGGAAAGTCAACATCAAAGTAAGGAAAAGTGGGTTTAAGTGGAATTAAAATGGTTTGCTTTTTTTGTCATGCAGAATTGTATTTGTCCACAAAACGCCTGTGTTATTTATAAACCACATTAGACTTCCACATTTGGATGACAGGTGCGCTGTAGCCCACCCCAGCTTACTATGCTAACCAATCAAAATTCGAATACCTGTGCCACAGTAACAGGGAGAGAAAGGCAGAACTGCTACCAAGCAACCCAGATAACCAAGAAGGGGCGTCAAGGCTACAGGAAAGAATAATAAATAAAATAAACACAGCAGAGGTTTGAGGGGTGCACGGGAGGGGGGGCATCAAGTGAAAGATTGAAGGAAGGAAAGCCGGCATGATGAGGGAAGAAGGGAGGGTCCAGCGAGCATAAAGGGATGAGGATAAAGCGCTGGTCACAGCCCACTGATTGGAGTCGCTCGGGCCAATCAATTTGAGCAGGTGCGTGACCGCAGAGGGCCGGCATAAATCACACACACACGCACACAAAGGAATACTCGCTCATTACTGAGGAGTTTAGCGAAAAGCAGAAAAAGCTCAACTCAAATACACAGTCCTTCAAAAGTAGTGGATAGGTAAGGGTTGTTGTTATTATTATTATTATTGTTGTTGTTGTTGTACGACAGATGCAGTGTTTGCTTTAAGAATGCTGATAGAGAAGTAGAGAGAAGGTCAGAAGGAATTGCATTGTGTCTTTGTAGATCTGGAGAAAGCGTACGACAGGGTGCCCAGTGATGAGCTGTCGTATTGCATGAGGAAGTCTGGAGTGATAGAAGCGGTATGTCAGAGCGGTGCAAGACATGTATCATGACTGTAAGACAGTTGTGAGGTGTGCTGTCGGTGTGACGGAGGAATTCAAGGTGGAGGTGGGACTCCACCAGGGGTCAGCTCTGAGCCCCTTCTTGTTTGCTATGGTGATGGACAGGCTGACAGACGATGTTAGACAAGAATCTCCTTGGACCATGATGTTTGCAGATGACATTGTGTTCTGTAGTGAGAACAGGGAACAGGTGGCCGAGAAACTAGAGATGTGGAGATATACCCTGGAAAGGAGAGGAATGAAGATCAGTCGCAGCAAGACGGAATATATGTGTGTGAATGAGAGGGATCCAAGTGCAAGAGTGATGCTACAGGGAGAAGAGATAAAGAAGGTGGAGGATTTTAAGTACTTGGGGTCAACTGTCCAGAGCAATGGAGAGTGTGGAAAGGAGGTGAAGAAGCGTGTCCAGGCAGGCTGGAGCGGCTGGAGAAAAATGTCAGGTGTGATGTGTGATAGAAGGGTTTCAGCTAGGATGAAAGGAAAAGTGTATAAAACAGTGGAGAGATCAGTCATGATGTTCGGACTGGAGGTGGTGCCACTGAAGAAAAGACAGGAAGCAGAGCTGGAGGTGGCGAAGCTGATGTTGAGGTTTTCTTTGGGAGTGACCAGGTTGGGTAGGATCAGGAATGAGTACATTAGAGGGACAACTAATATTAGAGGTGACAATTTGGATGTTCAATCGGCCTGTCATGCATGTTTTTGGAATGTAGGAGGAAACCGGAGGTGTCTTGAACTCATGACCTTTGCACTGTGAAGCCGGTGTGCTAGCCACTTGACTACCGGGCCACCCATGAGACCATATGTTATCGTCAAAACAATCTTTGTTTGATCAGTTCATGTATTTTGTTTTTATTAAAGTTGGACATACATGGTAATCAGAAGGCAAATTTAAGGAAGTAATCTCGCAGTTTAAGCATTTACATGAGAAGAAGGGGTTCATGTAATCTTTTTTTTAACAGTGTGCTGACCTCACATTTCTTTAGACGGAATAAAAAAGGACGAACAGACACATGAGGAATCCCAGACTTCATCTCGGAAAATGAAAATCAGATGTTGATTACAGGGCTGATGAAAGCGAAAATGAAAGTAAATGTGATCAAGGGAGAGAGGGGTGATTGACACGGAACGGGAGATAGGAAAATAGGGAGGGAAGCCACGGCCACAAAGGAGACGATGCAATACATCTCGCTTTGTTTCTATCAACCAACCTATTTTCCTGAATTCCTCAAAAAACCGATATACAAACACATCATCAATCTTTGTCACATCTGAATGCTTCAAGAATTTAAATTAGACAGGAGTGTTGAACTGACCTATCAGAAAAAAAGGATATAAACATTGTAAGCTTGTTCAACGACGTTGAATTCTAACAACAAACAACTCAATTTCCACACAAATACTCATTAATACAAGCCATAATTGTTCACAAAGCAGAGTATCTTAATCATTACCTGAGACACAGTGACACACAAGTCATTGTTTCCCTGTGGTTAACACGATCAGCCATTGCTGTCATCCTGGTTTACTTTCTGATTACAGTTATCACCGTGGATTCAAGAACAATGGCTACACCACTAGCACTCTTGACAAACGGCACGTTCTTGTCTGTCTGCATTTGACTGTATCATCTGGTTTTGACTTTGTAGTCAGGGACTGGCTGCTTCATCGTGAATCATTCACTATTAATCATGCTGGAGGTAAGTTACAGCTCGATGATATCGACTAACCTGAGTAAAAGCTGGAAACATGGTACTTAAAAAAATGATGTCCAGTAGGTTTGAAAGAAAATATTGACACCTTGTAAGCGATCAGGATTAAGGATGATAATGTCTTGGTTTTGGTAGTTTATATTTTCACTAGGCTCATTAGGGTGGTCTTTCCTTGTGTAGTTTGCTGTTCTATCCATGCCTGGGTGGGTTTACCTTGAGTACTCCGGTTTCCTCCCACATTGCCAAAAGGTCCACGCTAGGTTTTTGGGAACATTTTAAATGAAAGTAATTTTTTGCCACTGACCCAAAAAGATGCGTATCCATGAACATTTCAATTGTGGCTTTGATGAAAAAGCTATTTATTTAAAATTACAACCACACATTACTCAGTATATGGAAGACCATTCACCAGAGTTTCAGCTATTTCTGTCAATTTTTAGTCAATTTATGGCTTTCCCAAGATGTGTTCCAAATGTCCACCATTTCGTTGCAAGCAAACGTGTACTTGTCTGACAAAGTTGTCAATCACACTTTCAAGTTGTTTTACACACTCCTCTTTCGTGAGAAAACATTGCTGCAGTGAGGGACTCAGTAGGACCACAATCACCGTTTGGTTCGGGGCCGCCACAAAAATGGACAAAATCCGACTTCAACGGACAGTTAGGACGGCGGAAAAAATCATTGGCACCGCCCACTCTTGAGGACTTGCACACAGCAAGAATCTGAACAAGGGTGCGGAAAATCCTACTGGACCCTCCGCACCCTGCCCACCACCTTTTCCAGCTACTCCCCTCAGGCAGGCGCTACCGATCCATGCGCACCAAATCCAGCAGACATTTAAACAGCTTCTTCCCCCAAGCCATTAACTCTTTGAACTCTTCAACAGTAGCCAAAATGGAACTGTATAGTGCCACTTAGCAGTTTTTTTTACCGGAAACAAATTCCTTGTGTGTTCTACATACTTGGCAATAAAGATGATTCTGATTCTGATTCTGATTGAAATGCCCATGGGTATGCATCTATTTGAGGCACCCTGTAGTTATGGTTTCTTCTCGGGGGCCGTTATGAATTAAGGGGAAGTCTTTAAAATGTTTAACGCCCTCCACATTTTACATCTGGAGCAAACAACAAATTAATAAATAACTAATTTACAACAGCGTCCTTCATTACAGACAGTGGCGTTTTAGGTGGTTTAATTACCTGACATGTTTCAGCCTGACATTGAACCACCTAAAACGCCACTGTTTGTCATAAAAAAATCAGTTGTAAATTAGATTATAAGAAGACAATATGAACTTAATGCAACTAATGAATAACTCGTTTTGACTGTTAATGACTGTTATTTTGGTTTACATGGAACAATTTGAAAATTTGTTTCGGACTTTAGCAAGCATCATGGCACTTGATATTTGTGATTTGCTTTTGTAGGAAGGATAAAATGATGTGCCGGGCCAGATTTGGCTTCCGGGCCTTGACTTTGACACCTGTGCTTTAAATTGTCCAAAGGTGTGATTATGAGTGTGGATGGTTTTTCGTCTCTGTGTGCAATGTGATGGTGCCTACTGCAACCATTTACATTTTAAAATTGAATAAAGTAGTAAATCCGATCACAAAATATTAAATCGCAATGAGGTTACTCCGTGATTTTCTCGTTCGACACTTACTGTAAAACACTAAGGTTTACTGACAATGTTTTATGTCCTTCCAACTTGGCAATGACTGTGATCAGTCTGCAAATGTCAACCAGGACTTGTTTGAGGAGCTTGTGCTGTCATCTGGAGGGATGATTTCGATGTCAGGAAAACAAAGCCGCAAGCTTGTAAACAATGGTGAACCTCCCAAAGGTGGATATAGTCATGGCAGCGGCTCAATCAGACTATAGGTCAACATTGTTCGGTTTTCTTCGGGGAGGGGGGCGGGGATCTTTTGTGCAGGGCCACTGTTATTATTGTACAAAGCGTTCATCTCCCAACACACGCTAACAAAACTATGTTGCTGGATCTTTTTTAAGGCTTTAACATAGCAGGCTATCGTGTTTTAATTGCTAAAACACAGAATCTAAAAATGTCATTGTGAAGCGTCGTCTTGGTTCAAAGCCTCCTCCGCATGTACAGTACACGCACTTATCTTCCTTAAATGTTGTAATATGTAGAGATGATGACCTATTGATTTCTGCTTTAGGCACGTTTGACAAGCAGGTGGCTGCCGGAATACACTCAGGGCGTAATCGCATTTGTTCGCTAATTAGCACTTGACTTACTACACTGAGACGGGGGCGCTGACAGCGACTGGCAAGCAATGACCGATAGGTCTGGATACGTATACGTGGTGAAGAGTCTTCTAATTCGGGCAAAATTTTGTGGCAAAATAGACCAGTTAGCAATAGCATTAAGATCGTGGAGTGAAATGCAAAGTGATGTGGTTGTTATAAATGCACAAAGTGTTGGTATGTATGCAGGAGCAGGGTGGAAATTTACACTCCATTCCAGACGAGACCTTACCCAGCTTTGTTTTTTTCAAATGCTGTATTTTCTGGTGTATAAGGCACACACAAAAGCCTTGATTGTTTTCAAAAAATAATCCTGCGCCTTATACGCATATGCACCTTTTATTTGAAGTAATATTGAGCCGCAACAGGTCTCACAATTACTGCCAGCAGTCACTGTCTCCATTTGCCTCTTTGGAAGAAATCATGCATTACCCCAGCCTCTACTGTCGCGCCTGATAATGTGATGTTCTTTATATTTGGATAATGTTTCTACATTTATATATTATATTTGGAAGACTTTGTTCATTCATTAAAGGTGCTCCTTATAGTCCAGTGTGCCTTATACAGTCTGTGGATTTAGTTTTACACCATTCAATGGGGTTGCACGTTATACTCTAGTGTGCCCTATACACCGGAAAATACAGTACTGTTTAGGTCCTCATTTTCAAATACATGTCGTCAGAAGAGAGAGAAAAAATAGTGATTATGATCAAAACCTTATGAAACTTTATGGCTCAATGGAACTCAACTCATTCACTGCCATTCACAAATTTATTCAGGAATTTAAAATATGGCATCGACCGTCACTCCCGAATTTTTCTTACGGGGGTGTCGATAGAGAGCTGGCCAAACCTCTAGCAGTGTTTTGCCCTTCCGCAAGGGGGCAGCATCTCCCTTTTTTCCATGTTAGCGCTTTGTTCCAGCTTCATCTCTTGTTTAAGCGCTATGTAACCTAATATGTATGAATAGCATTATATTTTTGGAAAGCCACCCTCATTTCAAACTCATATAACTCCAGAACCATATAATTTAGGAAGTACAGTAACTCTTTTGTTAAGATGAAAGAATAGAGTTTAAGGTTTCTGACGCTGTATTGTCCCACCTCAAAACCCATCTGTTTAAAATTGCTTTCAATGTCTAGTTCAATCTGCTATTGTATTATTTATCATTTTATATATGGTTTTATTGTAGTGTGCTTTGTTTTTATTGTAAAGTGTCCTTGCGTGTTTTGAAAGGCGCTTGAAATTAAATGTATTATTATTATTATTATTATTATTGAATGTTTATGTTGTCCTAAAACGCAATATTCTGTGGGTCCTGGAATTCGAGTGACAATGACAAAAACCCTGGCACTGGAGCGGACACATTTTTGCACGTGTGGCGGTGAATGAGTTGAGAGCAATACATCTACCAAAGCTTCGAAAAATCTCAATCAATTCAATAAAAAGTGTTGTTGACATTGTCCGTTGAGGTCAGAAAACACAATATCCATCCATACATACATATTTACACACTATACTTCAAAAGGGACATTGCATCATCTGCGGGCCATATTTAACGCAGCACATACCTCACAAAGAAGTAAGTGAATGTGCATCGAGTATGTGTTTCGCACCCCAACAATTATGCGCATTGGACGAGGGAATAAAGCGCAAGTGTGCACGCGTAAGCGTGCTCTAACTAAATGGAAAGGCCTAATCACCTCACGGGGAGGAACCTCATCTCCTTCCGCCGTCTTTTAACATTAACGGATATTAACGGCCCCCAGTGCTCCTTCGCTTCCTACAAAGAAATGAAATACATCATTAATGGTTTATCACAAACACTGCTAATGCCTGATACAGACAGACCTCTTACCATGAATAAATGATGGCACTGGGGGAGGGGGTGTTTTGAAAGCTGACAAGGCTAAAAGGGGGACTGGGGTGGGGATGGATCCGTTTTAGAGATTTACCAGGATGGAAGAAAAAATGCTTGATTTAAGCCCGTGTTTTTTATGTTGTTTTTTTTTTGCGGCTGCAATGTCATAAGGATCATTGAAACTGTGGGTGTTCAACTCTGAAAAGTTGATTGGCTGGTGATGTAAACGAGCATTTGCGGTGTCCGTATTCACGCCTTGTCAGGTTTCATTCTGTAACAATTCCAAAAAAGGACTGTTCAAGACTTAAATTTCGTGGGCCTGTTTGTAGATTCCAAAGGGAACTAGAAACTTAAATGAGACCATTGTAATCCAATGGGCAGTCTGATAGTCGAGTGATTAGTACGCCAACTTCACAGTGCAGAGGTCGTGACTTCAAATCCCGTGAGGATAAAGAGGATAAAGCAGTCTTGAAAATGGCTAGATGGATGGATGACCCTTTATTTGTCTCACAGTGGAGAAATGTACATTTCACAGCAGCAAAGTTATCAAAGGAAGAGGAAAGGAAAGACGTAGAAAAATAAAATACAGGAGTTGCTGGAAAGGCAGCCCATCTTGCGGTGAGAAAACAAAATAAATAATGTGACACAACACAAAAGACACAGACAGTCTTCAATCTTAAGCACTTTCTGCACCCACTTTGTTGCATGAAGCAGTTCTAGATTAAAGAGGAGAGGATCAAAGCATCCTTTTCACCAGTGGATTAGGGACATCATAGTGGACTGGGCATATCTTCTACAAGCTAAATGTTGAAAGCAAACACAAAGCTGTAGCATCCATTGACGAAAAAAGAGACTGTCTCACATCTTCTGTCCCACGTAAATCCACTTCAATTCCTAGCCGCGACCCACAGTTCCATATACGCATCGACGTTCTTCACAGACGCTCCGCAAGCTATGCACCCATCGAGCCGCATACTGTCCAACAGCACTGACCTTTCCAGTGAACAAAGCGGGGCTGTGAAAATGCTGACCATTACAGGCGCAAAAAAAGCACAATCACCCCAGAGCTGTCCAGCAATGACAGTGAAATGGCCATAATTGTTGTTCACATACAAAATTGGAAATTTTGGTTTGGACTACGGCAAGCATCATGGCACTTGACCTGCTTGCCCTGCCAAATAAAATGATGTGGCAGGCCAGATTTGGCCCACGGGTCTTGACTTTGACACCTGTGGTTTAGTGCATCTTGTATATGCTGAGGACTATCATTCAACTATTTTTACTGATGTGCTAATTTTTGGCTGATTTTATTTTGTAGTTCCAATGTTTGTCTTGACATGGCATCACTTTTACAAGGGATTGGTTGATTGCATGAAATGTGAAATGAAGTATTTTTAATGCACCCTGGAACCCGATAAAATGCTGAATTGGCCACCGAAATGAGCACTGTCCCTCAAAGGGTTAAACAGAGGATCGCAAATGTCACTGCATGTCCTCCCCTATTTTTGTCCCCAGTCGTTTGTCCATTTGAACCTTCTTTAAAAAGTCACCCTCTCGTCCAGTGTCCTGCCAGCTCGCTTCGGTGCTCATTAACCTTCCTCAGGGGCGGCGATTTATCTCTCAATTCACATCTCATTCGTTGAAATAATGACTTTGCCCCGTCGCCTTGTTTAACTTTTCCAATTAAAAGCGGAGGCTTACTCTATTAACCTCACTTTCACTCCTGCCATTTTTCCAGGGTAACATTGTTTTGTAGAGGGCCACGGGGACATCTAAGCAGCTGTATTTCAATCCCAAACTGGCACCGGTCCTTGCAAGGTGACAGCGAACGGCAGGCGTGATGGTGAATTATGGGACCCGGATGGAGAGGGCAGATCATACATTTCTATCTTGTCTAGCTTCCCATTTATGATGATGAACACTGCAGCCTTGTAACACACACCCGTTTTTGCTCTCCTCCACAACCATTGACTATAATTTTTCTTTCTTATACCGTGTAGTATACAGCAAGTGTTAAAAGCGCTGGAATAAAATACAAAACGGTGTCTGGGCTTCACCTCAGTGGAAATTAACTTGATCAGCTACTTTGGGATATTTTTGGTGGTGTCTCCTAAAATTTAGACCGATCGCTCTCATCTTGGAATAACTCCATTCATGAAAGTTGAAAGGGTTAAATAGATTGAGTTCATCTGATCGTCCTCTTTCGTGAAATGCGTAACCTAAAATGCTGGGGAAAAGATTTGTAACTTGCATCTTCATGCAAGTATATGAAATGAAAGTTTCAAAGTGGCGTTCCTTACCATGGTTGTTTTCATCGTACTCTTCCTGACATTGAGAAGAACGTGCTCCTCCTTGCCTTCCCGCATTGTAAGGTCAGTCTGCAAAGATATTAAATTATGCCCAATAAGCTGCAGTAATTAAAAAGTCAATTGCATCACAGTGCCATTGTCAGCATGAGTCAACTGCAATCTAATATTGAAGGACATGTATGGGCCGTACATTTTAATAGTGGGGGCGGCAACCCGGTTTGGGATTCTGGTGTTTAAATTACAAGGTAATGCAAGTTAAACATGGTAAAATAACTAAATACTAATAAAATACAGTAATAATAATAATCATCATCATCATCATCATCATAATAATAATAATAATAATAATAATAATAATAATAATAGTTTTTTTTTCAAATCAATGGCTGTAACTACCAGTATCTCTGGGGTCTCCAGGTTGTTCAAGATGCTGCTGATTGGTTCCTAACAGGAGCTCATAAGAGGGAGCACATCCTCCCAATTCTGGTTTCCCTTCACTGTACCTCAATTTATTTAAAGTCATTCACTGCCATTCACTAATTGATTCGGGAATTGAAAATATAACGTAGAGCGCCATTCCCAAATTTGTTCGGGTTTTGTTTTTTATTGTGGGGGGCCGATAAAGCAATGGCCATTGCCTCTGGCAATGTTTTTTACCTGCCACAAGGAAGCAACATTTCCCTTTTTTTCAGGTTGGCGCTTAATTGCTCCTTCAGCTGTTTTTAAAGCGCTATCTAAACCAATATGTATTGCATTGTATTTTGGACAGCTGCCCTCATTTCAAGCTCATATAACTCCAGACCCATATAATTTAGGAATTAACTCTTTTTTTCTGATGAAAGAAGGAAGTCTGATGTGTCTTATAGTGCATTGAATGTGTATGTAGTCCTAAAACTCAATATTCTGTGGCTTCTGGAATTTGGGTAACAATGACAAAAAATCCTGGCATTGGAGTGTACACGTTTTCACATCATCTGGCAGTGAATGAGTTAAGACAATTTTGTTTTATTGAAATGACCTTGCCCCAGTTTACCTATCTGAGCTCTTTCACTATGACACAATTGCCTGTTGCCTATGAAACAGAATCTACTTGAGGTGCTGAAGAAATTAACTCAGAAATTTTCGGTTGCCAATTCAACCCTGCACCTCTGCACTGTGAAGAGGACCAGCGTGCCGCCCCCCAGGCGATGCTACATTGACATGACATTGACATGAACAGATAAACACTGGTTTAGGTAAAACCTGCATTTTGCTCTTATAATTGGGTGATTTCTGCTGGGATATCTCCGCTGTCAATCCTGTGGATGCACTCTTGGGAAGTCAGCTCTCATGCTCTATTTGATTCTCTTGCCCTGTTCCCATGCCCTCACACACTGAAAGAGAATTAGCAAATAAATCCACACGCACACACGCGCACACACATGCAGACAAACATACACACCCACACACACGCACGGCCATTTGTTTGTTAAACCGTTACATTGTTTTGAGAAGTGTAAGAAACACAAGCAAAAGTTCTACGAATAAAATATCTTCTGTAAATCCATCACTTGCCTTCATGGGATGCTAGAATGCACTTGAATGTATGAGCATGCAGCAAGATGGTGGACTCCACCAGAACCTAATATCACAAAAAAAAGGTCAATAAAAATCAGACAACTCCGAAAAGACTTGCTCGGGGGTGTGAACTCTCCATTTGTTGGTGAGTGTCTGTGTGAGTGTACTTCCCAACCGGGTGAGCAGTGTCCATCTATTACATTTTAAGGAAGGTTAAATGAACGCATGACTGAAAATGAAAACAAAAGGAGCAGCAGTGACAGCATTTCTCACCTTGCCTGTGTCTGTGTGTATGTGCGTGTGTGTTTATGTGTGTGCGTGCGTGCGTGTGTGTGTGTGTGTGTGAGAGAGAGAGAGTTTGTGGAGAGACGAGCTGAAAACAACAGATCAATAGGTTTACCGTGGCCTGCAGCCAGTAGCTGGAACATGGTGTGTGTGTGTGTGTGTGTGTGTGTGTGTGTGTGTGTGTGTGTGTGTGTGTGTGTGTGTGTGTGTGTGTGTGTGTGTGTGTGTGTGTGTGTGTGTGTCGAAAGAGGAAAGAGGGAGAGAGAGAGGGGGGGGGAACAGACAGAGAGAGAAAGCGAGAAAGAAACAGACAGAGAGGGAGAAAGAGAGAGAGGGAGAAAGAGAAAGAGAGAGAGAGCGAGCGAGAAAGAGAGAGAGAGAGAGAGAGAGAGAGAGAGAGAGAGAGAGAGAGAGAGAGAGAGAGAGAGAGAGAGAGAGGTTTCGACTTTATCCCCTCCTCAATACATATAATACATCCATTGAGTCAGCCTGAAGGGTCCGGGACCCCCCACAGTGATCACATTTATTTTAGAATGTGGACAACTTTCACTTCAGGACAGTTGAATATTGGATGAGTTCTTATTGTCGCGGTAATATGTGCTGAACCCTCATCATATGTTGAAAAAAAAAAATCAATTCAATTGCGATGTGGGTCATTTTTACCCGTCTGGAAAAATCCACACAAAACAGTGAAATAACTGAGATGAGATGTTATAAACATATTTGAAAAGAGAGACAACATATTTTCTACCCCGTTGGGATATTTGAGACCTGTTTTGAAAAAAGGAAAAATAAAGGATATCCAGAAAAGGGTAAAATTGACTGTAACATAATATGAAAGGCATAAACAGGGATTAGGTAGGCAACAGATTTGCTTTTGGAATGAGTAGAAAGTTATTAGAGTTGCTATTTTGTACTTCTTCTGAATCTCCCCCCCCCCCTCTCTTCATCGCACACAGTTTCACCCAGAGTCATATTACCTATCAACTGGAGCTTGATTAATTAGCCTTTAATTGGTTGTCATGTCACCGAACAGTCAAGTGACAGCACCCATGAGGCCGCTATCACACCAGAGTGAGGCCGAGGACACCAAAGCCAGAACGCCAACGAATGTCAAGAGAAGAAGACAGGGGAAATCCAATTTTTTAACTTGTGACTAATTTTGCAAAACTCTTCACTGAGGAAACGAAAAACAGCAGAAACTCTGCAAAGTTGCATTTCATACGTACATTGTCGTACTCTGGGAGAGTACAGGAATACACGAGGTCAGAGAACAATGTCCACCACACAAACCGATTGCTGCAGGCCGAGTTCATTGGAGTCATGTCGATGTTTTGTCTTTAATCAGTGTTTTTAATGCTTGTAATCAAAACTACCCTGGAGGGGAATGAAAAGCATATTCAATCAAATTGAATTGCTCTTCTCTGCAATTTCTGATCTACCAGGCACAGAAAGACAGTTAATAAAAAGCCTATTTGTCAGGCTGTCGCCACGCGTGCCTCAAATCAATGTAGACTTAAGAGTCTTCCCTTTCTCGATAAGACTGGGACACAAAGTGCACAAAAAACCCAAAAACATGTGAATGTTTGTTTCTCACAGCGTTCAGTCAACAATCAGACAAATACGAAAGGAAAAAATGCGTCAGCTGTGGAGCACAACACCACACCTTTTTTGCCCTTTCAACGAAAGCACTTCAGCTTTTTTTTTAAATTTTGTTAATTTTCCATATAATTTACCATATTTCCCGGTGTATAAGGCGTACTGGAGTATAAGGCGCAACTCCAATGAATGGTGTATTTTCAAAAATGTTCCTACAGTATATATAAGGCGCACCAGACTGTAAGGCACACCTTCAATGTAAAGAAAAAACGTTTTCCAAATATAAGGCACACCACATTATAAGGCGCTACATTAGAGGCTGGTGTTACGTACAACTTCTTGTACAGCGAGAAATGGAGTCGTGGTTGCTGACGGTCGTTTCGAGACCTGTTGTCTCAATATTACATCAAACATTTTGTGCTGCGCCAAATCCAACAAGAGCAAATGGAGAGCTAATCCAAGGAGGAGTTTTCCCTCATAATTATCCATCATCCATCCTTTTTCCATACCACTCATTCCTCATCAGGGTCGCGGGGGGTACTGGAGCCTATCCCAACTGTCTTCGGGCACCAGGCGGGGGACACCCTGAATTTGTTGCCAACCAATCACAGGGGACACAAAGACGTACAACAGTCACTCTCACACTTCCACCTAAGGACAATTTAGTGTTCAATCTGCTATGCATGGTTTGCAATGTGGGAGGAAACCGGAGGACCCGGAGAACACCCACGCGGGTCCGGGGAGAACATGCAAGCTCCACACAGGGAGACCGGAGCGGGACACGAACCGGCGACCTCTGCCTTGTGAAGCCGGCATGCTAATCACTCGACTACCGGGGCGCCCCCTCATAATTAATACATGAAAAATGTCGGTAGAGCATATGATCAATAAAGTTGTTAGCGAGAAGTAGCGATTGATTGGCTGATGGGATAAAGAATGGCTGGATGGAGGCGATGGAGGTCAGGGCCGAGGAGGGAAGTGTGCTGGGAGCGGTAGGGGGGTTATGCTGTTTGCTCTGATAGCTGTTTCAAATTTTCACCCTCATTGAGAACAAAGGAGTCTCTTGAGCCTCGTAATCACTGATAGACACTTACCACCATCCTGACCTTAAAAAAACGCAGGAGGGATGAACGCAAATATGGAGAGGAGGGGAAAAAAGGATGGACAAATGTGAAATCGAAGATCGGTGCTGAGGTGAACAAGGCATTAAACTGTAAATGAGAAGCGAAGGAGATTGGGGGGGGCTTATGATGGGGGGAGGGTGAACAGAGGGATATGTTCCAACATTTTCATCTACACTTGCTCATAAAGGTAAATAAATAAATATACAGTCAAAGAAAGAAAGAAAGAAAGAAAGAAAGAAAGACACTAGAATTCAAGATATTTCAGTTTTATACGTACAGTATAATGTACGTATACCGTCGGTTGTGTGTGTGTGTGTCCGCCGAGTCCCATCCATTAGTGATAATGAAGAAAAAGGGAGACCATTAGCTGTTAATGGACAAACACACAACCAAATTGCAGTCACACACGTATTCTCACACATTCTCTGTCTCACTCACTCACTCACTCACTCACTCACTCACTCATATATATATATATATATATATATATATATATATATATATATATATATATATATATATATATATATATATATATATATATATATACTGTGTTGTCTAATGGGACCATTACTCGCACAGTCATTCCCATGTTGGCAAAATCAGACTTGCAAAATAAAAACGCCGCACACAGCTCTCTCAACGTCTCCAAGGACAGGAAGTGAAGTGTTAGGCCAACATGGACGGGGCCGTTGGACTCACTTAGTCCATAACGTACTCATACGCGGGTGTGTGTGTTTGTAACGATGAGATGCAGTCTGGGGAATTCAAAGTGCCGGTTTGACTTTTTAATAACGGTCTTCTCACTTTGCGTCTCATCCCTTCATCCATTCCCTCCTTTGCCTTTCACATGCCTCCCGATTGTTTTGACTTCCCGTCCTCCGTCTCTTCCTCTTCCGCATCCTCTACTTTCCTTTCTGGCACTCTCCCGAGCTCCCTAAATGCTCGTTTCTTAACATCCTGCACCTTGCCTCTCATCACAAATCAAACCATTTGAGAGATAGTATATGTCATCCTCCTTGCCCACATCTCACTTGTTGAGGTATTTCCCAATTTGTTTTCATACTTTGTTTTTACCACACCAGTCACCCAACATTTCATTCTTTCGGTCGTTTCTTACAGGCTATATGCAAAATATACAATCTCTATTGGCCAAGTACATAAAACATGCAAATGCATTCTTTAGCAAGTGCCAAATTCACCTCGGAAAAAAAGAAACATCAACGTTAAGAGGTGCAAATGAGAGTTATCGGGGTGGAATTTGACAAATAAATAACATTAATAAATAAAATATAAATTAATTAATAAATAAAATATAAATAAAATAATAAATAACAATAAAAGAAAAATAGACCTCGCAACACAGACTGCTCACATCAAAGTTCATTACAAACCATCACAACAAAACAATAAAAATAGAACTCCATTTACTGGAAATGATTGAGTGGCCATTTCGTCTTCCCCATCCGGCTTTTTTCCCCACCCTCACTTTTTGTCCAAGGGTTTATTGATCCGCACACTCGCACCAATTTTCCAACTTAACCAGTCCATGTTCACGCCAGGCACATCCGTCGCTGCTGTCGAGCTTCCGGGTTTAATAGACCAGAGGAATCTGGTCAACAGGACACTTAGAACCCGCAGGCGACAAGCTCGTGTTTCTACATTGTGTCAGAGAACACACATCATTGTTATTTGTTGTTTTCCTGGTGGTTTTTATGTTTGCGATGAGGTGGAAATGACGGTTGGAAAGTTTTGTTGTTGTTTTTGCGTTTTTTTTGTGAATCGATGAGAAGGTTTCTTCAGCCGTCATCTGTACAAAAGTGAAGGTTTCGGACGTTTCGCCTCCTATCCAAGAGGCTTCGTCAGCGAACTAAAGTCTGACTGGTCGTATCGGCCCCATTTATATATCCTTAATGTCCAGACATGGTGGCGCCGGACACAGCTATGATAGGTCCCTACTCTCAGGTTGGGGGGGCAGAGGACCCCTCCCTGTTGCCCCACTGATTGTTCCTACATTCCTGACTAACGACTGGCCTATTACCCCCACTCCCACTGGTATCACCTCATCAGCATAACGACCCTCATCAGCATTACGAAAGTTGCCTAACCTGTTTTGCCTAAGCAGGCTATTGTATGAACGATCCAAATTGAACCTCACCCCACCAGACCGGTTTAATGAAGGATTTTGTTGTTTTTTAAGAATCGCTTCTTTTACCCCCCTTTCAAACCATCTATGTTCTTTCGCTAAGATTTTAACCTCATTGTCATCAAAAGAGTGGTTGCTAGCTTTTAGGTGCAAATGTACTGCCGATTGAGGTCCACTTGTATTATCCCTGCGATGTTGATAAAGTCTTTTTTTGAGAATTTGTTGAGTCTCCCCAATGTACTGCTCTTTACAATTTTCATTCTTACAATGTATGGAATAAACTACATTACTTTGTTTTTCATTTGGTAGCCTATCTTTTGGATGCACTAATGTTTGCCTTAACGTGTTAATCGTTTTTTTGTGAAGTGTGATGGCATTTCAAAATTTGGATTGGAGTTGCGCCTTATATGTGAAGTAATATTGAGGTTTCGCAACGACTGTCGACAGCCACAGACTCAATTTTCCCCTGGAGCAGAACTTGTGCATAACCCCAGCCTCTACTGTAACGCTTTATAATGGGATGCGCCTTATATTTATGTAGTATTTTTTTTTCATTCATTGAAGGTGTGCCTTATAGTCTGGTGGGCCTTATATCTGTAAAAAATTGAAGATACATCATTGTGGGTGCACCTCATACTCCGGTGAGCCCTTGTACACCGGAAAACACGGTAATTTTTATGAGCTCAGAAAATTCCAGAGTTTTATCAGTTTTAACACATTACAATAATAAACATAATTTTCAGAGAAGGAAGATTGTTCCTTCTTTAAAACTTTTTTATTCTGGGTAAAGGGGTTCATGGAATATTTTGGCAGTCAAATTTTCAGAAATAAAAACAAAATGGAGACACTACATACAAAAACAAAAAAGGGACATCATCCATTCTAATCATTGTGCTAAAAACGTATCATTATGGCGAAATAGAGAAAAAAAAACTTCACTTGGCAAAGTAATTTTAAGAGATTACCAAAATGAAACGGCTTTTTAGATAGCCCAGCTTGCTGAGAATTTAGCAGGGATATCTCAAACAATGCACCACGCACTACTTCTTTAACGAGGGGAAATGAAGTCGGCAACTGATGACAGTAGTTACGAGACGTGTTATGGCTCAATGTAACTTTACATATCAAGCGCATCGGATTATGAGGCATCGGGTCATCTTTTGAATTAAATGAAGGCGTTTAGATGTGCCTCATAGTGCGGAAAATACAGGAAATGTTTTCTGTTCTTCCCTCTTGCTGCATTTCACAAAACACCACCTCCTTTGGACTCTTAGATGCCAATTATGAAATGGGACCAGGAATTCACCCTAGCGCAAATGGATCAGCTTTTCTGTTCCTTTCTCCTTATTGAACCCCTCTGCGAACACACATGCATACAGGCAGTCCTCAATTCAGCCCGCTGCCTAGCTTCAAGTACAAACTCCTGTCTCCTCAAAGCTATGCGCACATACAGTTTCGGTTTTGATCTCCTCGCCTCGGCACTTAAAATTGACTTTCTTCTCGTATTCGTTTTAAACATTGGCCCTTGAGGACTTTGTCCCACGTTTAAGTATGCGCAGATACCTTTTTGGGGTTAATGAGAATGTAGCAGGTTGGCGGCCGCGGTGTTGAGATGTGTCAAGAGGAGCTGAGAAAAGAAAGGGGGTGGATAAGGGCAGCACTTTTGTCCCGTTTGTCGGGATGAGGATCGTTAAATGGGCGGTTGAGTGTTTTAACTCACTATTCAAATTTGGGAGAAAACATTGCTGCAGTGAGGGACTCAGTTGGACGCATCTTTTTGGGTCACCCTCCCGAAAGAGGAGTGTGTAAAATTGATTGACAACTTTGTCAGACGAGTGGTGATCGTCCTCTTTGACAAGAGATGACAGTGTTCTGCGTGTCTCACTGTGAACCTACTTGCGCACCACAACGCTTTGCTGGGCCCATCTTCATGCCCGTTGAACTAGTCTAGTGGTTTCCTCCATGCAATCAGCTGGGTCCAGGCTTTGGATTGGATTAGATTTGCCTTTATTAGTCTCGCAGTAGAGAAATTTACATTTCACAGCAGCAAAGTGATGAAAGGAATGAAAGTAGAAAAACAAAATACATGGGCTGCTGGAAAGCATGCGTAGGTGGATAGGCCCTACAATAACCTACTGTTTATGTGGCATGGTCACTTAGATAGGGAGATTTGTGGTGGCTGGGACGCCTAACCCCATCACAGATCAAACAAACCTGCCACTGCCCAGACGAGTACAGGTTTGCTTGCAACGAAATGGTGGACATTTGGAACACATCTTGGGAAAGCTATAAATTGACTAAACATTGACAGAAATAGCTGAAACTCTGGTGAATGGTCTCCATAAACTGAATAATGTGTGTTTGTAATTTGAAATGAATAGCTTTTTTTATCAAAGCCACAATTGAAATGTTCATGGGTACGCGACTTTTTGGGTCACCCTGAATAATGAGCAGGTCCCGGGTCAAAGACCTTCCCCTTCCAGGGGGTATAAATTGGAAATGCTGTCGACAAAAGGGCAAACGCGCCATCCTTTTCAATATACCGCACTCACCCCCTCCTTTTGCATCAAAAGACTTGAAACACAAGTGCATAATAGTTATTATCATAACTTTGCTGCTGTGAAATGTAAATTTCTCCACTGCGAGACTAATAAAGGCAAATCCAATCCAATCCAATTATTTCTGCTCTCTCACACCACAATCATGACTTCTAAGGAGCACCCAAGCGTCTTTGCAAACACCAAAAAGACGTCAACCTATCTGCAGACCCTGCAAACTCCGACACCTTAAACGCTGTTAGTAACATTAAGCCGACGATAAGCTGCAACGCTCCTCAACACACAAATTGATAATTGAAAAGTAAAGCGGCAGTGATTAATTTTAGACAGCGCAGTGGTTTTAAAAGAAGGCCGCGGGCCCCCGTCGTCCTGGCATTTGACGTGAGAAACCTCTGTGAATCAAAACTCCGGCCGGTCTCTTTGGGGTTTCCCCCCGTCCACCTTCCATCGTTCGGCTCGGTTTTAATGCCCACCTGAGGGACAACGGGGGAGGGAAACAAGGGGAAACAGAGGCTCTCTGACTCCGCGTCGATACTTGCGCTTTCCAGCTGAGCGGAATCACAGCCGCACTGCTCTTAACTAATCGAAATCTAAAGCCCACCCGCTCCACTCCTCTGTTCTGTTCTTCCTCACGCTCCACTTTCTCCTCACCAACTTGAGGAACAAACTCTGAGCTTGTCGGCGCTAAACACAAATATGGTCTTCCTTTTGATCTCCTTCTCGCCCGGCACTTAACATCGACTTTCTTTCGCATTCGTTTTAAATGTTGACACACGAGGACTTTGTCTCACGTTTAAGTATGCGCAGATTCTTTTCTCAGGATTAAAGATAACCGGCTGCCATGTTGAGATGGGTCGGGACGCGCTCAGAATGGTAAAATAGTAAAGGCGGCACTTTTAAAATACTTTGTCGGTATGAAGGTGATTTGATTTGCTTTCGCGGGCCAAAAAAAATGATTTGGCGGGTGGGATTTGGCCCCAGGGCCTTGACTTTGACACCGGTGCCTTAGACCCTCTACTTTCATCAGAAAATAAGACTGAATTCCGAAGTTATATAGGTCTGGAGTTATCCGAGGTTGAAATGGGGGTGGCTGTACTAAAGGCAAATGCTGCCCCCTTTTGGGAGGGAAAAACATTGCCAGAGGTCTGACCAGTACTTTATCCCCCCCCCCCCACAAGAAAACAACAAAACCTAAATTATATAGGTCTGGAGTTATAAGAGCTTGAAATGAGAGCGGCTGTCCAAAATACAATGCAATACATACATATTGGTTTATATAGCGTGTTAACAACAGCTGAAGATGGAACAAAGTGCTAACATGGAAAAAAGGGGAAATGCTGCCCCCTCGTCGAAGGCAAACACAATGCCAGATGTCTGGCCAGCACTTTATCAGCACCAAAACAAGAAAAAACAAAGCCCGAACTAATTCGGGAATGGAGCTCTACGTATTTTCAATTGCCACATACATTTGTGAATGGCAGTGAATGAGTTAATACTCAAGCTGAGTTTTAAACAAAGTGCACATTTGTGTGTGTGTGTGGGGGGGGGGGGGTAGGTAGACAAAGAGGACATGAAGGTAGCTGGTGTGAGAGAAGAGGATGCACAAAACCGGGTTAGATGGAGGACACTGATTCGCTGTGGCGACCCCTGAAGGGAAAAGCCGAAAGGAAAAGAAGAAGACCATTTGGAATTCTTTTGTGGTTTGAGGAAAAAGTGTCGCCGAAAGGCTTACCTAACTCGACGTGACGCCTTTGTTCTTCAAATAGGGGGAGTGATTTTTTTTTTCTTTAGGCTGTTTTTATAAACGAGTTACACTTACTACTTGAGGAAAAAACACATCCACAACAAACTTATTTTAGCACCACTCTTCAAAATATTTGTTCTTCACAACACAAAAGTGTGTTCCACAAACAAACAAATGTTCCCTATCAAAACCTTGGTAGAGCATCAATATTTTGTAAGATATAGTATTGATTAGCAGGAGATCTTTTGCTAATCTTTTGATCTTCACCCAAATAAATGGAAGGCTAAAACTTAGGGAACATCAATAACCGAAAAACACACACACGCTGAAGCAAATCATCTTTCTTTTGAGACCCACCAAGAGAAGTTCAAAATTCATTCTTCACATTGCCGAAAGGTTCGGGCTTCGCGGCAGAGCAAAAGATCATCGAGTGCTTGCCAATCACGAGTGAAACCTTCTCAGTGGTGAAAGACACGACAGTGTGATGAGAAACCCTGTGACCTTTTTTTTTCATTTAACACCCTTTAAAGTAAAAGGCCCAACATCTTGTCTACACTCACTTTGGTGTTGTTCATCGAAGGCTTGCGTAATGGAGCAGATACACTTGTGCACTAATCAATACATGTTGACACTTGCCTGCGTTTAGCAATCCTTACTCATCTTTGTTTTTGTTTTTTTTAACCTTGGGAAAATGCAATAATGCAGCTGTGACTTAGAGTGTGCAACTTAACGGCAATTGCACGATTGTAGGGCTAACGACCAACCTAGAGTCTGCTTTAGAATGGAAAAAAACAAAAAACAATTGAGTAATGAGGCTTCATTCATTCAGAGTAAGAAATTAAAATGAATCATCCTGCAGTTGGCGAGTAACCGGTTCAAGGTGTACCAGAGGACGGTTGGAATTGGCTCCATGGACAGCTCTGGGGCGATTGTGCTTTTTTTGCGCCTGTAATGGGCAGCATTTTCACAGTTTTGTTCAATGGAAATGTCGGTGCTGTTGGTCAGTCTGCGACTGGATGGATGCATGGCTTGAGGAGCCCACAATGAGAAGAAAGGAGAGTTAACGCAGAGTGTCGATGCATATGTGGAGCCGTCGCGGCTTGGAATTGAAGCGGATTTACATGGGATAGGAGATGCGAGACAATCTCTTTTTGTCAGTGGATGCTGCGGCTTCATGTTTGCTTTCAACATTTAGCTTGTAGAAGACGTGCACATCCACTGGTGAAAAGGACAATTTGATCCTCTCCTCTTTCATCTAGAACTGCTTCATACAAAAAAGAGGTTGCAGAAAGTGCTTAAGATTGAATGACTGTCTGTGTCTGTTGTGTTGTGTCACATTATTTGTTATTTAGTTTTTTTTTACTTCAAGATGGCGCCACGAGAGTGGCTGCCTTTACAGCAGCTCTGTATTTTGTTTTTCTACTTCTTCCTTCCTTTCCTAACTTTGCTGCTGTAGAATGTACATTTCTCCACTGCAAGACTAATAAAGGCTAATTAAATCCAATCCATCACCAACCTGCGATCCTAGTGCGGATAAAGCGGTCCAGAAAATGAACAAACAAATGAATGGATGAATGAATGAATGAATGAATGAATCATCATCTATTAGCGACCAGCATCTAGGATGGATATAGATGATGCAATAGACAAGTCTGTTACGGTACCATCTTTATTTGTCACATGGTGAAAACAAGAACACAGCTTACCACATTACATTGATTTGATACACAGCGGATTCAAACTGTGTTTTGGAGAGGTCGCATGCAATACATGATACACTCAAGTTACTAGCATGACTCCACATGAGCACACCACGCCATAAATTCACACCGCTACAGTATATCACACAATGCTCTCGAATGAGTCTGCAATTTATAGTACGTTTTGTCTTCCGGCGACTGAGGGAGAGTTACTAAAATTAAATATTTAAAAATCTCTTGAGCGGAGGCTATCATATTTTACTGCATTCTATCAGAAATCATCTGAGAAAGGGAAGGAGGAAGACAGCAAGTTTTGGTCATGTATTTTTTTCCCTCCTGGACAATTGATCAGAAATGATGATGCTGTCACACAGAAAAAGAAGTTGGCAAAATGGATACAAAATGTGCATTGAATTTGTCAACATTTGCCAATGGAATCCGGTTGAGTGGAAATAAAGTGATGTGATGTCACGTGATGCCATCCGGAAGGCTTCTACCACATTGCATCATGCCACTGTGAGGCGACTTCGGTTCACTTCCTCCATTAACAAATGTTTTTTTTGGATGGAGGAAGTTACTTACTCTTAAGCTCTCCCTCTTTGCCCTCCGTTTTCTCACCTTCTGTCCCCAGAGAGGCAAAAATGCTTTTAAAGCTTTGAGTATGCTGGAGAAAAAAAACAAGATTAGGATCTCAATGCCATCTGGAATGACAATGGATATAAAAATTCTACACACTGTAAATATCTGATATCAAAATAGTACCCCCCCTAAAAAAAAGGAAATATCTTTTTGATGCTCTATTTAGTTGAAAAGGCTATTGGTCGTATTAATAGTGGAAATTATTTGGAAATGATATACTACTGTGCACCTTCTCCCCTTGTATTTCATCTGCCCTTCTCTCCCCCTCAAATTCAATTTAATTAATCGCAAAGCATTCAAAAAAGAGCAATGCACACACGTTTTGTATCCACTGTACTGGTGAGGAAGTCTCAAGAGGGGTGAGATGAGCTATTGGATATTCTTTTTTCTTTTTTCGTCAAAGCTGACAAGAAACTTGTGAAAAGCTTTGACACTTGTGTTTACAGGTGCGGATCAGTGTTAGAAGCTTTCTGACACCACCATGGGAAAAAATGACTCAAAACAGAGGGAAAAATTAAAGGACTATTGGAAGAGTGGAGGTATAAATGGTAAACACAACTAGAAATTTTCCCCCAAATTAAATTCTCATCGCCTAAATGAGATGACAGCTCAAATGTATTCACAGGCCTATCACATTAGAAATAGATCATATCCACATCCCCTTGCAAATATTTACATCTTTCTCCATACTGCATGAAGCAAAAAGGTCCAAACGGTAATGACGATTTGCTAGCTTTTTTTCATATGCTTCATCAGACAGGGTGAGATGCGAAGCCAATCAGCAGCTGGGATAATTACACAAAAATTTGCAGTTTTTTTTTTCCAATCAGGCACCCAACAACGGCACGATTTTCAGTTTGTATCAATGTCATGTTTCAGTTGGGGGGTAGCAGCATGAAGCAGCAAGTGTGCAAAGCGTAAAGCTACATTGGTAAGTGACAAGAGATATGATGGAAGGCTCTTTTCATTGTAAACCTCTTGTCAAATGAGTATGTTTGTTTGCTTGAACATGGATGACCAGAAGAGGTCATTGCCATGCAGGGATTCAGCCAGTCAGTCACATACGCCACAAGAGACAAAGAAGGTATGCAAGATTTTTACTAAACGACATTTTACGTAAGATCGGAGACTAATACTCAACATGCTGGGATTTCATTCAGCAGAATGAAGAAAATTGGGGATTGGGGAAGCGTGTTATCAGCATAATAAAACGGCAGATCGCAAACGTCTTAGCATCCAGAAGTATTTATCTATTTTATTTTAAAATCATGCCTTTAGCTAGTACTCCCACTGTTAAATGTATTTATTTGAAGTCCGTTAATATGGACAAAGAACAAAAAAGTTGGAACGGTAAAGGAGCTTGGATTTAATGTCTTCCAGTGATTCCAAGAGGGAGAGCTGCTTTGTTTTGTTTTTGATTGCGTGTGGTGAAATGTGCAATTAACAGTAATACTTAGAAATGTTTTCTCATTCGGACGATGCATCTACGCGGAAGGACACATGTTAACTTATCGTCACATTAACATGACCTGTTGAAAGCAAGTGGGGCCATCTTTTACCCGAATTCAAGAGAGGAAGGACCACACTACAAGCTGATCCATTCTCCTCCCCAAAAGGAGGCGTAACAACATCCGAGGCAACGGCTGACGACATGGTTGCACAATCACACCCCTATTTTGATGGCGCCCACTCGCAAGCGTGTCTCGTTCACAGATGTCAAGAAAAATGATTTATCCGGCATAAAATAAACAACTTTCATAGAATAAACAACACCTAAGTTGTTTACATAATACAGGCTGACATCCAATAAATAAAAAAGAGAAAAAAATGCATGGACCACTCCTGACTCCAACGAAGGAGAAATATGCACAAATAATTAGGAATGACTAGAAGCTATAAATTACTAAAACGACATGAATGTAAATCAGAGTTTTAGCCTCGTTTTTTCAGCCATATACACACACACACACACACACACACACACACACACACACACACACACACACACACACACACACACACACACACACACACACACACACACACACACACACACGCACACACACACACACACACAGACACACACACACACACACACACACGCAAAACCTTCATGCTCCACGTTGATGTGATGTCTCCAAAAATTGGAGATCAACTTCACGGCAGTCAAATCCTCTTTTTAAACCATGAAGCGGTGTTCCTTGCCATCATGTGCCATCAGGATGACATTACGGTTGGAGGTCCAGATAAGGCGGGCCAGCTTCAAGTGGTTCTGGGAGCCGGGGGATGCCGGCTGCACTGGAGGAACCTGGTAGGTCTTAATGCAGCGCAGCTGTGGGGCTGAATTCAACATCCCGATGCTTCCCAGCAGACTGGTGTTCATCTGGATTGGGCAAAAACCCCGCCGGTGAATATAATAAACATGGACATAACGTGTCATCTCTTTACCAAAGCAGCCAGCGAGTTAAAGCAGTGTGCATTTTTTTGGGGACCGTGTAACATACCCTTATGAAACAAAAATATATTTTCCAATACACAACTAATATTTTATAATACAGGTAACATCGACTTACGACCGAGTTCCGTTCCAACCAAACGGTTGTAAGTCAAAATGGTCACAAGTGGAAACCCATTCAAAATGTTGAGACTCACAGGCTAAATGACTCGCAAACTCCCCCTTCTGGTGCCATCACACGGTCGATTTCTGTGCGAGAGTGACATGCTGGCTGGCTGACCAAAATTGTCAAACATGTTGGCCTGCTAGCGCGTTGCAGTGCCAGGTGTGGAATTAAAATGTTCAAAATGGAGGTCGTGGTCGTAAGTACGGGCGGTCGTAAGTCAAGCTGGTCGTAAGTCAGATGTTACCTGTATACTGTAATATATTGTATCCAATGTCATTTCTCCATATATTTTATATTTTAAATTCATTTATTATATAATTTCAATACATATCTTCTTCTTCTTTTCCTTTCGGCTTCTCCCTTTTCAGGGGTCGCCACAACGAATCAATGTCCTCCATCTATCCCGGTTTTGTGCATCCTCTTCTCTCACACCAGCAACCTTCATGTCCTCTTTGACCACATCCATAAACCTCCTCGTCGGTCTTCCTCTCGGTCTCCTGCCTGGCAGTTCAAGGCTCAGCATCCTTCTCTCGATATAGTCACTCTGTCTCCTCTGGACATGTCCAAACCATCTCAGTCTGGTCTCTCTTTTCTGCAAAGCCTCTAATATGAGTTGTGCCTCTAATGTACTCAGTCCTGATCCTATCCAACCTGGTCACTCCCAAAGAAAACCTCAACATCTTCAGATCCGCCACCTCCAGCTCTGCTTCCTGTCTTTTCTTCAGTGGCACTGTCTCCAGTCCAAACATCATGGCTGGTCTCCCCACTGTTTTATACACTTTTCCTTTCATCCTAGCTGAAACCCTCCTATCATACATCACACCTGACATTTTTCTCCAGCCGCTCCAGCCTGCCTGGACACGCTTCTTCACCTCCTTTCCACACTCTCCATTGCTCTGGACAGTTGACCCCAAGTGCTTAAAATCATCCACCTTCTTTATCTCTTCTCCCTGTATCATCACTCTTGCACTTGGATCCCTCTCATTCATACACATATATTCCGTCTTGCTGCGACTGATCTTCATTCCTCTCCTTTCCAGGGCATATCTGCACATTTCTAGTTTATAATTTCAATCCATATATTGTACAATATATTATCTCTTGTTCATAATATATTGTTATATATTGTAATATATAATAACCACTTGTATACTGCCACTCAGGTGCAAGGCTCAAATGAAACCCACTGCTACGATCTTGTCATCCATTTAAAGATGTTTTTGACCAAGTGACAAGTGACATAAATGCTCAGATGATCAGATATCACTGGAGATCTGGACATTTGTCTGCATCATCTTGAGACATTTACTGCTCATTGGCCCCACAAGGAGTCCCACCAGCCAATCAGACCTCAATTAGACTCTTCCATCACATAGCTGTTCAAGCCAGTTATCGATTGCTAATCCCGGACAAAGCGCTACACACAATAGTCAACATTTGAAACTTATTAAAAAACAAATACAGTAAAGTCTCGTTATATCGATATCGGATATAGCGATAGTCCCGGTTATATCGATACTATTTCTATGCACGCACGGAGAAAATTACATGCAAACAGGGTCGGATAAATCGATAGTCCCGGTTATATCGATATTTTTTGGACTCCCTTGAATATCGATATAACGAGACTTTACTGTACATGTATTTATACAATAGTATTATGAACATTTTCATGGAATTTGGACATTTGTGGGTGGTCATTGAACACTTATTGTACATAAAATACATACATGTAAAACGTTTTTTTCCATGTACAGAGAATAGGAAATGGGTGATTCTTGTTTACCTGCCAGAAGGAGATGTGACTGTCAGCGTTCGAGTAGGTTGCCAGGTAACGGCCATCGGGGGCAAACGACACCGCTGTGATTGGACCCTTATGACCGTGGATATTCTAGACAGAAATAGAGAGGAAGTCATAGATCTGAAAAGTAAACTATAATATTCGGAAGAAAGTCACTTGAGAAGAGGACATTGAATACAGTGATGCCCCGCTACTTCACGGTTCACTTATCGCAGTTTCAGTGCATCACAGATTTTTTTTCAGGAAAAAAAAACGATGCAGAGGTTTTGTACATGGCTGTAGCTTGATTGGTTCCCAGCGCTGACGTTTGATCAGTCTAATCAAGTGCTTGCCTTGATCAGTGATTGCCATTTCGTGTTAGTGGGTGTGTGTGTGCATGTGTATGTGTGGCAGGGGTAAGTGTTGACACTCAAGCAAGAGAGATAGAGAATGAAAGAGAGAGAGAGAGAGAGAGAGAGAGAGAGAGAGAGAGAGAGAGAGAGAGAGAGAGAGAGAGAGAGAGAGAGAGAGAGAGAGAGAGAGAGAGAGAGAGAGAGAGAGAGAGAGAGAGAGAGAGAGAGAGAGAGAGAGAGAGAGAGAGAAGCATCACATGGCCCAGGGGATGGGTCGGGGGGCATCTCCACTTTATGGATATTCACATATCGCGGGTGGTTCTGGTCCCCATTCATCGCGATAAACAGGGGATTACTCTACTTTGAGTATCAATCAGTGAATGGTTGAAATAGTCATTTCTTTTGGTTTTAGATGCCGTCTCAATGCCTGTACTTCACCCGCCGATAAATTCTGTTTTGTGTTCATAAAGACAGGACAAAGAAGACATTGTGGCCCTTGTTGAAATTGCATTGTGACAAAGCAGAAAATCTCTTTTTTTTCTTGACACTAAGTGTTTTGCTTTGAGCAAGATAATTCCATCAGGCGAGGGGCAGCATGCTGCCATTCGCTGCCAGAATTCGCAAGGCGAAATAAAGCAACACGGCAACGTGAGTAACCAAATAAAGTGTCCCAACAGATGAAAGGTGTGTAACACAATAACGGCCCACACAGAAATCTCCATCCCGACACTGGCCTATATCTGGGATTAGAAAAAAACTGCCATTCGATGAGATTAAGGCATGTCGCCTTGGGCGCCCAAGACCACGAAAATATGGACCATCTGTGGTTATAGAGAAGAAAAAATGTAATATCGCGCTGAAATGAAAATCTTATAGTTTTACCCAGTTCTCACCTTTATATTAAATTCCCGTTGCGTAGAGCGAAACGGTAGTTTTTTTTAGCCTTCCGATTTGATCTCAGTCTTTTAAAACCCTCTTAATCAAGTTTTTCCCCTCAATCTTTTCACTTCCGTTTAGGTTTCGTTTGTCATATTTAACACCCCCCAATCCCTCTTTTTCATTGCTTCATCCCCTCAACAATAATACGTGATATCAAAAGAGATGGATACACAATTCCAGTGGATGTATAACAAAATAATTGATCTGATCTGCATCCACCGGTTTCCTATCGGAAAAAAAGGTAGCAGGCCACAGGAACAGAATGTCAAAAAGTCAAGAACTTGATAAAGCAAAAAAAAAAAAAAAAAAAAAAAAAAAAAAATACATAAATAAAAATTTTTTTTTGCCCTTAACATCAGATAATTTATAAACATGGAAGCATTACAGCATTTGAAGACTGAAGATTTGGGGGAAGGGAGTTGCCATTTACATACCTGGCATTTTCCAGTGCGTACATCGTAGAGGGCCACTGAACCTTGTCGAGCACCGACAGCAATGCGGTAACTGCGGTCGCAGTAACCCACCATGTAGAATCTAAAGCGGTCAAATCAAACATTAAGACTAGGAAAATGACAGTGAAACAAATGCTTTCTATATTCTCTAGTCACTTACTTGCAAATAGCAGGAAAACACTCTTGCAGCCCTTTCTTCTTTACTAGAGAACCTTCGATACAGTACATGATGATATCCATCACCTTAGGAAGACAATCATGAGATGGGGAGAAGATGGATGTTAGCGACCATGAAATGAACAATCTAGTCATCTTGTACGGATTGTTATTGCTTAATGTTAACACAATTACCTCAACGAGCAAGTCTACAACATCTCCAGGCATCTTCTCTACCAGGATATCAATCACTCTCAATATTTCAGTCTTGGCTCGGGCCAGAGTGGTGGTGTGAACGTTCTGTTGTGACTGAGAGTTAGCCTGGGCTGCATTGTATCGATGGACCTGCAAAAATATGAACACATTTATTTCAAGTATTTCTTTTCCTAGGTGAACACATAAAATGTGTTTTTTTTCATACAGTGGGACCTTGAATGAAAAATGTCAGTTACAGCGTGTTATTAAACGAAAATTCGCGTCTCACTAAGACAAAAACCGGTTAATGTCAGCGTAATCACATTATCATGCAGCCGTCCTCGCACGAAGCCTGGACCGGATTCATTGCATTGCCATTCATTTCAATGGGAAACATGATCTTAGTTCATGTTTCAGGCTACGAACAGGCACATGGAACTACTTGAATTCAAAACTCAAATTCGACTGGAAATACAAAACAATACAGTACATATTCATTTATATAGCACTTTAACAACAGCTGTAGTTGTAACAAAGCACTTAACATGGACAGTACAAAGATAGTAGAAAATCTTCAGGCACTGCTCTCACCTCTCTTGCAATTGTGGTGATGAAGGCCGGCGGCCGAGCAGTCGCAATAAGCGACAGGGCATGTCGAGCTGAGCGTGCCGAATCTGCTGGTGGGTTGAGCGGCAAACCCATGGTAATACTGCAGACAGAGAGAGAGAAATCGAGTTTTTAATGAAATAGTAATACCAGAACATAATTTTTCACCTTAATTGAGACAACAAAGATGGGGAAAAAAAATCCTGATCTCTCCGATTATGGATGGACAATTCTATTCACCTTTATGTGCGCTAACCATTCACAGCGTTTTTTTAAGGCAATGAAACCAGATGTGAATATTTTACACAAAATCTCAAGTCATGGCGTGTTGAAAAAAAGAAAAAGAAAACAATCCCACATAAGTCACACAAATGTGTTAAATGTGACAAACAATCAACTATTGGTAACACAAACACATAATCAGAATGAATGCCCTTGTAACTTCATAAAACTAAGTCAAAATTAATGCGTGATGCATTACACCATGCAAAGCATTCTGGAAACGGAAGGAGCCTCCCCCCACCCTCCAAAAAGTGTAATTTTAGTTAACCACCATTATTTGTGGGGGAAGTAAGACCAGGCTGGCCGGAAAATTTCAAAACTAAACAAGGATATAATTGCTGCCCAGTGAAATGCGGTGGGGTGTGGCAAGTGGTTTTTTTTAATTCCTCATGTTTTTTTTCAACTTAGTCAGACAGTAAGAGAGAGAGAGAGAGAGAGAGAGAGAGAGAGAGAGAGAGAGAGAGAGAGAGAGAGAGAGAGAGAGAGAGAGAGAGAGAGAGAGAGAGAGAGAGAGAGAGAGAGAGAGAGAAATTTACAAATATATGAGGTGAAGAGATTAGTGGGTAGCTTATAATGTCAAGGCTGAGTCAATGGCAGCTATTCACCAGAAAACGGCATAATGGACTCCCACAATGCAACAGGACACGCGGACACGCACACACACACACACACATACAAACAGCTGGCCCCTCATTTCTCCAAGTCTATGTGAGTGACAGACGGGGGAAAAAGGCAAAGGAGGGGCGCGCAAGGCCTTGTTAACAAATGAGTGAGTCAGGGAGGACAGAAAGGGCGCGAACGGGGAGAGAGGGAGTCAGAGAAGGGGAAGGACTTGCACGATTCATCTCCACTGATTACAGATCACAGGCACAGATTAAGGGGAGTAATATGTTCGCCATAAATTAGCCATGTTGAAATGTTTAATTTCATTTATAGCGGTGGCTGTAATTGGAAGCAGTCACGATGTTGATATAAGACACGAGTGCATGCAGCTAATTGAACTGAAAACCAATGAGGTTAATGACCAACATTAAGTACATGTAATGAAATAATCTGAATTATCGTTAAGTGTAACATACCCGTACGCACACACACGAGATGGGGTGTTACTACTCACGCCTTACAACAATATTGGAGTATGTCCAAACGAATTTGGCTTGATAATGCAAATGCCAGCAATTATTTTGAGATTCATTCTTTTTTTTTAAATTTTATTTGAGCAAATGCCGATGAACATCAGAACGAAAATGTTATTAACTCGACCCCTTTGACGTGCTCCGTGGGAGGTGCAAAGTGACCAGTGAAACAACAACTGGACATTCTAATTACAGTTGCTGCTTGACACACTCAGAATTTGTGATGCACTGGAATCACAAACAGCCATTTTACTTGAGTTCATAAGAACAGTTTGTCTTGTGCTTTGACAGCCAATACAACAATGAGATTATCCACTCAACGAGTACTCCCCTAAATAAACTCACCCCCCCCCACCACCACACACACACTCACATAGGGATAGAAGAGGACTATTGATTGTTACGTGTGAGGAAGCAGCTAATAACATCAGTCACATTGTTTGAGTCTCCGCACTCAGAAATTAACACCACACCGACTTGACAGGTTAAATGTTTGACTTTTTGAGCAAATTACAGGCCGGTAGGCTTTCTGGTGTCGTGAAATAAGAGGGTCAAATCATTTTGGGGCCCATCAACATGTAATTTAGTTTTGAATCTCTTGTATGAGGCTGCCAAGCTAACACAGAGCGAGGAACAGCTGAGTGACCAATTGATTAGTCTCACATCAACTCAAAAAATATGAATGAAACCAGAAATCATTTAGCATAAAACTACTCAGAATGCAATTACAAATACAGTGATACCTCGGTTTACAAACGGTTTACGAACATTAAATTTGCGAGAATATAATCTTGGCATACAAACTAGCATTCGGGAAACACACGGAGCGCCACAATGGCTGGTGTATTAGTTTTCAGTGGAAGAACACCAAACCACACGGTCTAACAGCGCCACTGTGGCTAGTGGACTAGTTTTCCACACCCACTTTCTTCCAGTGCACCCAGTGCAGACGTGGTTTGTTATCGATACTTTTGCCAAGTTTGCTTTTTTTGGGACCGAAAAAGACCCCACCACAGGCTCGTGTTAAGCTGAAGAGGACACAAAAGAAAATTACAGTCGAGCAGAAGAAGGAGATCATCATAAAACACAAACGAGGTGTGCGTTTGTGTGACTTAGCATCCCAGTACCAATATGCTAAGTCAACCATTGCTGCGTGCGGCTAAGGGTGTTTCTGTGTTGTCTAAGACAGTGATTTTCAACCACTGTGCCGCGGCACACTAGTGTGCGGGAGAGATTGTCAGGTGTGCCGTGAGAAAGTATCCAATGCCATGTAAAAAAATGTGCCCTGGTTCACAAAGAGGTTGAAAAACACTGGTCTGAGCAACGGTCTCAGGCAATAGAAGAGGTTGAAAAACTTCGGTTGATTTGGATTAATGAAAAGCAGCTAGCAGGGGACAGTGTGTAAGGGTATTATCGCCGAGAAAGCACGACCACTTTACTCGGATATCATCAAGAGGCAACTACATCAACGACCATCACAAAGGTAAATAAAACAACTTTATTATAGAGCACTTTAATGACAATACAATCACACATTTATTATACCTAAAATAATGTATATTTTGTGTAGTTTTAAGGCTTTATTTAGTAGAAAATTATGTTTTATGGGGACCTGAAAACGGATTATTCTCATTTTTAATGGTTTATGGGAAGTAAATGGTTGGCAGACGAACTTTTCGCATGACACACACTTTCTTGGAACCAATTGAAGGACAAACGACGTCTCCGGACAAGTTGTGTCCATAATCTGTAAAATGGCTTCAAATGACTTCTACTTATTACTAGCATATTTTACAAAGATTCCACCGCATATAGCCATATTTTACGTTTTAAGACTGACTATTCCGGAAGTCTTGTTTTTGAATTGGTGATGAGTCCGTACATGACGTCACTGAAGGAACGCCCCTGACCGAAAAAAAAGGACACATTGTAGCAGTCCTTCATCACGTCAATGCTTGTTTGGTCTGAAAACCTCGTGTTGCACCAGAAAGAGCCAGAAGAGGGCATCCAAGCTCCATGTAAGGAATTTATCAGCCTGTGGAAATGGGCTGATTCATTCCTCACAGGAGCTCGGTGGCCATTTTCTGCCTCTTTTTAGGTTAGACATTTGCCCCCAATGTTACCTCAAAATGGCACGGAATAAATTATTTAATAGATTGCAAACATGTATGCTTTCCTCTTCAAAACTATTTTAATCATATTCATCACTGGATGTGTAACAAGAAAGCATATTCTCCGAATCTGAAGCCATTGTTTTGATTCTCCAGCAATGCAAGAAGTCTTGGCATGACGTCACAAACTGGGGGCGGGGGCTTTCTGAAAATGCCCAATTCGCAGCTCAATTTTTTGCAGATTTTGGACACTTTAAGTCATTTTTATTGGTGTTTTGCATTTGAATAAAAATATACTGCGTGTTTTGGGCATTTTAGATGCTATTACTGTATTTTTTTCCCGAATTTATGGTATTTTAAAATGTGACCGTGTGGTTTCTCTCTGTGCTTTAATTTCATGTCGCATGGTCTTACCAGTGTAATTTTTTTTTTTCAATCATTCTTTTCTTTTTTGGGAGGGGGATAAAGAAATGAACACAGCAGGTAAAGTGGTGGTCTGTCGAAGTGTTCTGGTATTGAAAATGTATAAAATGTGTGCAAGTCTCCCACAACGGGGGCTCTTCCCCATTCTGTACAAATTGAAAAAAGGATTATCACTTTCTCTCGCAGTCTCACACAAGGCGCTCTGTAAGAAGTGTATTGATGTCTAGTAGTGTGCAACAGGGACAAAGAGCCTCACTGCGATTCAGCTGCATGGAAATACTAGATTCTGTGTGCGCCCGCACTTCCTTTCAGCCCGTTATCCATTCGGCTCCTCAAATGCTGCCTTCTCCCTTCGCGACTTCAACTGTGCGAATGGTTATAGCAAAGCAGGGCCAAAGAACACCCCTCACACTCCAAAGAAACATCTGTATGTTTTTTAAAACAAAATGATAACATTTGTAATAAAATACATCATGCCGACCGGATGGATCATATTTCTATTCTACAACTTGAAATAAAACACAAAAAGCAAGTGGAGAAGTGGGAGTCTGTTTATCCATAATTAATTACCATAATTTCCGGACTATAGATTGTGACTTTTTGTCACAAACTTTCAACCATGCGGCTTATGCAGTGATGCGGCTAATTTATGCAGTTTTTTCTAACGGCCACTCAATTACTAAAGGTAAGAGTGAGACAAGATGAATATATGTGCCAAGGAAGACGCAAGTTCAATGTAACTTTGCGTGTGAATTGTGCATTTAAACACACACGCCCCCCGAGTTGAATGGGAGGCTTGGATGACCATCAGCGAAAAATCGTTTACCAAAACTGGCCGTATGCGAAGATCAACTTTTGCATAAGTCTGCCAGTGGATCTCGACAGCGTGGAGCAGCGTGAAAAAAAAAATCAACCACCACCAACAGGTTTCAAAAAGCCAGTGTGCTCTGTGGTGGAGAGGACAGCACAAGCTGACGGGATTCCAATCTGACACACAGGAGGAAGATTTCCATGGTTTCAGTGCACAGTAGCAAGATGAGAATGGCTCTCAGTGACCTGCTATGTTTTTGTAACCAGCCCTGATAGTGAGTGCACACGTGTTTCTTCCGTGTCTGTCTTCTTGGTATGTTTTTGTACCTAGCCCTGTGCTAATGTGTTGCTGCTGTGTTACTGCCGTGTCTCAGTGACTTTTACCGGAATGCTTTTAAACCAGCCCGGTTAGGGGTGTGTTACAACCGTATCTCTGCTGTGTTACTCCACGTTACAGGCACTGTTTTGAAAGAAAAGTCAAGGTATATTATTAAAAAAAAAATATGTGTACCATATTTCTTTATAAATATCTCAAGCTTCAATTAAGGCACGTTTACAGACAGGTGCGGCTCATGTACAATTTTTTGTTCTTTAAAAATGTACAGGGTGAGGTTTATAATCATAATAAATATGTCAGACTCATGACAATACATGTTGGCAGCAAGTTACAGTATGTGCATATTTTTCTTGGGATATTTATTTTTTTCTTTAATTCCTCACAACTGGAACTGTCGTCACCTTCAAATCGACGCCGCAAACATTGTTTCTTGCTCTTCTGTGTGGTCGCACACACACTCGCAGCCAACGCGCAGCAGACATATCCATCATCCAAGCCAGTCTAAAGCAACTCAAATTTCAGTCTTAATAAAATCAGTTCATACAGACTTGTTTTCGATTTTCGACATGCACACATATCTCATGTTTGATGCACCTGATATGCGATGAGGCTTTTTCCAATGCATTGGATTTCCGACTGAACTTTTTATTTACAGTCAAACCTCAGTTTTCAAACGTCTCGGTTCTCGACTAATTTTCGACCAAAAATTTTAATCAAACTAGCCGCACCTGAATGCAGCACTCTGCTCTCCTCCGCTTTCTTATACGTCTGTTACATACGTTGCGTATATTATTGTGACCGACTCATTATCCTCGTGGATAATTCCTGTGCGCGCAGGCGTGTTTGGATTGTTCGATCACGATAAAAGAAGCAGACATTGATTACGTTGATTAGAATGGGAAATGTTTCGGTTTTCATACAGGTTTCTGGAATGGGTTATGGTCGAAAACCATCTCGAAAACCGTCTTTTCTATCTATTATCCTCTTCAGGGCCTTGGGTGAGGCGGAGCCGATATTATTTTAGGCGATAGGCTTGGTTTATCCTTTATTGGTTGGACATTTGCGGGGACAAACCTACAAACAATTTGGAGTCTTCAGAAAAACTTTACAGGGATGTGCAATGTAGGAGAAGGCCAGTGTACCCGAAGATGATTGGCATGCTCTCGAGCAATCATCTCTCTGCACCGCAAAAATCCCAAATTGTACTTGACAGACTCACATCAGTTGAGTCGGCACATTTGTTCAGCGACCGATGAATGTTTCCTTGAACGCATGCTTCATTTTAGGAAGTGGTCATTTAACTGAGATGGATAAAGGCAGAAAATGGGTGACATGTCAGTGCAATGCAGACAATGAACCGTCACGGTAATGCCTGCAATCAAATTAAAGCCTCAATCTCCGATTTTAGTGTCAGATCAATGTTGCTCTAGTGCTGGTGAGCAGATTTTCACATTATTATTCAGTACAATACTCTAACAACATACACCATACCAGACATAACCCATGATGCTGTCTTTTCAGATGAGAATCAGAATCAGAAAACCTTTATTCATCCCACAATGGGGAAATGTGCACATTTTGCAATACCTCTCTATATCGGGATAAACACTACTCCAAAAAGTGAGGGATATAAGACGAACAGAATGCACGATGGACATTGATCAACAAATATAAAACCTCAATATGAATGAATGAAAACACATTAACTCATTCACTGCCAGACGATGTGCAAAAATGTATTCACTCAGTTTCAGGGCTTTTGTCGTTTTTACTCAAGTTGCAGAACCCACAGAATATTGAGTTTTAATAATAATAATAATAATTTCTAAGCGCTTTCAAAACTCTCCAAAACATTCAATTCAGCGTAAGAAACCTTAGACGCTCTTTCTTCATCAGAAACAAGAGTTAATTCCCAAACTATATGGAACTTTTCGGAGATTGAAATGGGGGCGGCTGTACAAAATACAATACAATAATATTGATTTATATACCTTTATCAACAGCGGAAGCTGTAACAAAGCACTAACATGGACAAAATGCATATGCTGTCCCCTCATGGAAGGGGAAAACATTGCCAGAGGTCTGACTATCGGGACCCCCCTGCTAGAAAAACCGAAACCCGAACAAATTCGGGAATGGCGCTACAGGTCACACTTTTCTATTCTATAAATACATTCGGGAACGGCAGCGAATAAGTCAAAATCAGCACAATTAACTTCTCCGTACAAATATGAGAATCAGAATCAGAATCATCTTTATTGCCAAGTATGTAGAACACACAAGGAATTTGTTTCCGGTAGAACACGCTGCACTAGTATCGTCGTCAAAAAAACTGCTAAGTGGCACTATACAGTTCCAATATAAAGCACATTGGAGAGCAAAAGGTGTGAAACTGTGTGGAATTCATGGATGATAAAGTAATTCTCCCCCGGTTGGGAAGCTCGGAATACAAATGCATTTTATCCGAATGTGATCAAGGGGAATTTCAGCAAGGACTCACTTGACCAGCTGCTTCTCAGCATCCGCACAGAGTTCCAGCAGTCCCATGAGTACGGCAGACACGTCCATGTACGGCTCCCACACGGTGAACCCTCGGCCGATCAGATCGATGGCGGTGCGACGGATCGTGCTGTGTGGTGGCAACTTTGGGCTGGGGGGCTGCAGTAGCAGGAAGGTCAGGGCCTTACCTGAGATAGTCAAACACTGAAAATTACTATGTCAACAGAGAATACAATTTATTCACATTGTATAAGATTTCTAGTCATACAGGCTTCTAGTTAGCAAGTCTGTCTCACAATCGTCAGGTTCTCTCGACTAAAATCTGTGTTAGGTTGACTCAAGGCTAAAAAACAATGCAGTTTTTTTACGAATGAAACTTTAGACTTTTGGGTGAAAATGAAGTTTGTCTCAAAAGTCAAAGTCAAAGTCAAAGTCAGCTTTATTGGCAAATATGCTAATATGCATGCCATACAGCACAGATGAAATTACTGTCCTCTCGGACCCAGCATGCAAGGCACTTATAATTACTTTAACAAACATAAACATGAAAATGCCAATTTGCCGGGAGAGGGGAGCCGCTGCGTGTTCACGCGCCGCCATCTTGGGAAAACAAAATTTTGAAAAAATAACAAATATGACAACACAAAGACACAGAGTCATTCATTCTTCAGGACTTGCTGTACCCTCTTTGTGATGACATGAAACAGTTCTAGTTGAAAGAGGAGAGGATCAAAGCATCCATCTCAGCAGTGGATCAGGGACGTCATGGTGGAATTTGTACGTCTACTACAAGCTAAATGTTGAAAGCAAACACGAAGATGTAGCATCCATTGACGAAAAGACATAGTCTCACATCTCCTGTCCCACATAAATCCGCTTCAATTCCAAGCCGCGACAGTTCCAAATACGCATCGGCGCTCTGCGCTGACGCTGCTTTCTTCTTATCGCAGGCTCCTCAAGCCATGCATCCATCCATGCATCTCGGCCTTTAAACAATGATTTATATGCTTTGTTTTCAGGCTTCCATGAAGAAACACTTCCATTAAGATTACAATGACCTAGAATACTGCAATAAAATTACCATTTTATAATTGAAAAAAAGGTAAACGGGGGCGGGAGTAGAGACACAACATGCCCGCAGAGGATCAAGTGAGCTGGAGGTCATTTCATAGCTGACCTGACATATGAGCCAGTCTCTGTGGGAACCCCACTGACCATTAAGGTTCCAAAAACTATTCCCCAAGCCTCAATAACACCCCCACCAAACACACATAAGCCACTGAGCTCGTCTATCTCCTAGGTGACTGACTGCCTGTACATATCGCTTAGAGGAACTCAGAGCCTTGGCAGAGAAGGGAGTCGCCAAAATAAGGCAGGGAAAACACCAGAACCTGCAACATTCAATAAAAAAAGTAAATACATATTCAATGCGAAGAGGTATATATTATATCAGATGATATTTTGCATTTCATTCAACATTCGTCTTTTATGGATGCGTGTACTCGATTTATCATCATGGAGCAGGTGCATTTGTGCTGAGACTTGATCACTCACAGATGCACTCCATTTATCACAATCAGTCATTAATGTACACATTGGCTCATTAAGTAATCATCAGAGAACTGGAGGAAGTTGTTGCTCAAAAACGATTCAGTTTTTTATCTGGAAAAAAAGGTTTAAATTGCTGCATACATTCAATATCCACATAATTATGTATGTTTGAAAAGCAGAATTTGGATGACCAAGAAAGGTTAATTAGACTTTTCGGCGGCATTTTTGTACATTTGCTTCATCCGAAATTCAAATCCTAGAAGTATATTCATTTAAAAGAGCTGAGTCATTTCACATTTAACAATTCCGCAGGCCAGAATTGACTATTCTTTAGGGTAAATAACATGGACGTGTTTTCATGGCAGCTAATAACTTGTTGGTCATTTGTGAATTGCTGGCAATTTGTGTGTGTGTGTGTGTGTGAGAGAGAGAGAGAGAGAGAGAGAGAGAGAGAGAGAGAGAGAGAGAGAGAGAGAGAGAGAGAGAGAGAGAGAGAGAGAGAGAGAGAGAGAGAGAGAGAGAGAGAGAGAGAGAGAGAGAGAGAGAGAGAGAGAGAGAGAGAGAGAGAGAGAGAGAGAGAGAGAGAGAGAGAGAGAGAGAGAGAGAGAGAGATAGTGTGTGTGCGTGTGTGTGTGAGAGAGAGAGAGCTTAAGATCAGCTGAATCTTTTCATACATAATTCAATCAATGTGAAACAATGCAATTATAACTAATACGCTCGTTATACAAGAGGCGATTTCACGGAATGCCATTGTCGTGTGTGTGTGTGCGTGCGTGTGTGTGTGTGTGTGTGTAAAATATGCAAACATTCATTTGCCAAGTTAATTGCACTCCGGCTTCTGACAGCAAATCAATGTGAGCTCCAGAGTGTTATTCGTTTCACATATACCGATAATCAACGATAAACACCGGATGGGTGACTGTGAGGGAAGCCTTTAGGGAAGGAGTGTGATGTGGGAGTCATAGGGTAAAAGATCACCGCTGGTAATAATCTAGCCTCTCATGTTAATATGTACAGTGATACCTCGGTTTACAAACACTTTAGCTAATGAACTTTTCGCCTAACGAACATTAAATTCGTGAGAATATAATCTTGGCATATGACACGGACACAGTACGCCAGACACACGGAGCGCCAGAATGAATGATGTCCACGAACGACCCGGTTCTTGGAGCTGGATCTCTGAAGTGTACAAAGCTGGAAATGGCAGCCGGCTTTTTTTCCCTCTATTCCCTGCCCCCAATTTTCGGTTAAAGCCGCACGTGATTGGTCAAGATCCGTGGTAGAGGAGGTAGGGGACACACGCAGCAGTGAGTGGGAGGAGGGGTTACAGAAACAGAAACACACACACACACGAAAGGGAGACGATAGAGCTTGAAACAAAAAACAAAAGTGAAATGTGAGAAAATGGATAGAAAACAGTGACATTTGGACTCGTTTCAACTTTATTGACAGTTCTAAGGCAGAGTGTAGACTGCAAGGTTAAAATATCCCATCAATAAGGCTCCACAAATAACCCGCACAAGCCATCTGTACAATTTGAAGACATCATACAAGCAAGGGAACCGGCTATTAATGAAGTTTCTAGTGTGTCTGCCTGCATCTGTTGCTGTTGCAATATCACAACTTCTAAGATCTACAACCCAGAGCTCCTTGAGACACTTTATGCAAAAATATATCCATTCCATCAAGCCATCAACGACCAATCACACAAGTAAATAAAATGACACAGTACAGTTTATTTTTTTAATTACAATACCATACCACATTTATTACACATAAAATACGGTATATTATGTGCAGTTTTAAGGCTTATTTATTTTAAAATTATGTTTTATGGGGACCTTGGAACAGATTATTCTCATTTTAATGGTTTCCTATGGGAAATTAATGTTTAGAATACACACATTGCCTTACACACACTTTCTGGGAACCAATTAAGTTCGAAAACCAAGGTATCACTGTATGCATATTCCCTTCTCAAACGAACAAAATAAAAAACTAACAAAAAACAAAAACCTAGAACACACAGCAAGATACCATAATGCTGCATAATGCATAATGATGAAGGTGGACGTTGGGTTTGAGCTGAATCTGATTATAAAGTCTTTTTTTTTTGTGTGTTTACATATAAATTTCCCCCTTGTGGGACGATTAAAGGTTTTCTGATTCTGATACATTTAAGATGGTTGGAGACTCAATTGCAGCTCTTCTCTGTAACATCAGTGAAGAAAAAGTGAGAGTAGTCTCCACTGAGGTCCATTCGTCTTGGTGGACATCTTTATTTAAAGGTAAGCTCTAGATTCAAATGACTCAATATCTATTGACAAAACATCAGTCGGCCATAATGGGCTGTTCGTTAGAGCAGTGAAATGTCACATTAACAGCCGGTCGGTAATTAGAGCAGGACTGTGGTCGGAGGAAGCAGACAAAGGGAAGAAGGAAGGAGTGAACGTCACAGAGAGTGTAAACAAGCAACAGATTGATACATGTTAATTTATAGGGCCTACAAAACACGCTTTTTACTTTCTTCCCTGCTCCTGTTTCCGTATGCAATTGTAGTGAAGCGATGAGAAGGTTTCTTCAGCCGTCATCTGTACAAAAGTGAAGGTTTCGGACGTTTCGCCTCCTATCCAAGAGGCTTCGTCAGCGAACTAAAGTCTGACTGGTCGTATCGGCCCCATTTATATATCCCTAATGTCCAGACCTGGTGGCGCCGGACCCAGCTATGATAGGTCCCTACTCTCAGGTTGGGGGGGGGCGAGGGACCCCCCCCTGTGGCCCCACTGATTGTTCCTACATGGTTGCTCAGGCAAAACAGGTTAGGCAACTTTCGCAATGCTGATGAGGGTCGTTATGCTGATGAGGTGATACCGGGGGGAGTGGGGGTAATAGGCCAATCGTTAGTCAGGAATGTAGGAACAATCAGTGGGGCCACAGGGGGGGGTCCCTCGCCCCCCCCCAACCTGAGAGTAGGGACCTATCATAGCTGGGTCCGGCGCCACCAGGTCTGGACATTAGGGATATATAAATGGGGCCGATACGACCAGTCAGACTTTAGTTCGCTGACGAAGCCTCTTGGATAGGAGGTGAAACGTCCGAAACCTTCACTTTTGTACAGATGACGGCTGAAGAAACCTTCTCATCGATGGACCACTCCTGTACGACTGAGAGCTTACACAGACGAATTGTAGTGAAGGTAAATCAATGTTAAGGACTTAGTGGATAAAGGCTTGATCAGGATGGCTGCAAAGAGTGAAGGTCTCACTATTCATGCATCAAGATTAACTGTCAAACGTAGGCGGCATATAGCTTATGAGCGTATTCAAGAATTATGTGTTTGAAGTCGTCTGCGAGGTCAAATCTCTGTTCCCTCTCGGTCCCTCAGATCCTCATCCTCCCTTCACCTCTATGTGCCCTCTGCCTGTCTCACCACGATGGGATGCAGAGCTTTCAGCCGCTCTGCTCCCAAACTTTGGAATTCACTTCCAACCAACATCCGTAATATTGACTCCCTCCCTATTTTCAAGGCTCACCTCAAAACCCACTTGTTTAAAATTGCTTTCAATGTATAGTTCTATCTGCTATTTTATTATGTATCATTTTACTTATGGTTTTATTGTTATGTGTTTTGTTTTATTGTTTTTATTGTAAAGTGTCCTTGGGTGTTTTGAAAGGCGCTTCAAATAAAATGTATTATTATTATTATTATTATTATTATTATTATTATTATTATTATTATTATTATTATTAGTAGACAAGATGAGTTCAAATTGAATTTTGGTTATTTGCAAGACTATTGTAAATGACCATTTTGAAATTGTCTTACGGTATTTTGAAAAACTGTAGTGCGGTACAAAAGAAGCCCAACAACAACAAAAGAAAAAAACCTCAATTTCCAATCAGCTCTCATGAATGTTTCAAAATGCCACCATTCATGATGAATGGACCCCTGTGGGGACTTACAGTATTTTGACATTTACGACGCAGATAATTGTCCAGAGAAAGAACACCATGGACAGTTTGTCTCTTTCACCTTGTCCAACTCTTCCTTTGTCATCATCTGTCCATCATTCCTTCCAGCTTAGGCTCAATTTCCCCCACCGTCCTCTACATCTCTTCTCGGAGCACATGAAAACATAAACCCATACACTGCCATGACGATTGTACCCACCTTCTCTCCGGTAGACGGCTCTCATTTATCACACACACACACACACACACACACACACACACACACATGCACACACATACACACACACACACACACACACACACACACACACACACACACACACACACACACACACACACACACACACACACACACACACACACACACACACGCGCACACACACATACACACACACATACACACACAGCACTGTATGCCAACAGCACCAATCCATCTTTCCATTTCAAGACAGAGACAGGTGAAGTACGAGATGGGGTGGACGCAGAGAGAAATACAATAGACTTCATGGGAATTGGCATGGAAAAGGACAGACTGATCGAATGAGGCAAAAAACCACTGAGGAGACTGGAATGAAAATGCAGAAACGACATTTGGGCGCCATGCCTAAGCGGATTCCTCTGGTTAGAATATTTTATTCCCATGCGTATGTTCGGTGTGTATGAACTGTCTAAATGTCTAAAAGTGATAGCTAAGTACTAGCTCCTGCTGGTATTTTTTTTTATTACAGCAGTACACTGAAAAAGAAGATACAAGTGTTTCATAGTTGCCAATGTGACTTTCATCACATAGCAGAGCACCGATGCGTATGAGGAACTGTCACGGCTTGGAATTGAAGCGGATTTACGTGGGACAGGAGATGTGAGACAATCTCTTTCGTCAATGGTTCATTCCACCATGACATCACTGATTCATTGGTGTAAAGAAGGCTTTGATCCTCTTCTCTTTCATCTACTACTGCTTAATACAACAAAGACGGTGTATAATAAATAATAATAATAATACATTTAACAAACAATATATTTATTTCCAAGTGCCCTTCAAAACTCTCAAGGACCCTTTACAGTCATGGACTTCAGGATGGAGCCGCGAGAGGGCCTGCCTTTACTGCAGTTTGCTGCAGTGAAACATAAATTTGCAAGTGAAACATAAATTTCTCCACTGGTAGACAAATAAAAGCTAATCTAATCTAATCTAATTATTGTTGATGATTTTATTTAAATGTAGCTAGGGATCAATCGGCATCAATCAAGTCGTATTGTCAATTACCAGTTTTGGCAGAAAAGACAACTTTCTTTCTCAACCGAAGGAAGGTGAGTTTAGCAAAGCAATGGAATCAAAGTCACAGTTAAAAGAGCGTGTCATATTGAAGAGCTCAGTATATTACCGATGTATGAGATTTTTAGAGGGGGCCAAGGGGGCTTCGTGCACTGTAAGTGTGTAGTCCATTCAGGTGAGATACACCAAAGTGTGTTAAACTCACCATGGATTAAGCCTATCAGTGAGCAGACAGGCAGCGTCTTCGGGTGGATGCCCCCAGAGACAACCAATCAGAGCTCAAGAGAAGCAGGATGGAAGAGCGCCTCTGCTTAGTGCGGGTTTGATGGCCGCTGAGGTTTGAGTGCTATATGCTCCATGTGGCACAGGCTCAGATCAATCAGTGAATTTGTGAGTGTGCGTGTGTGTGCGTGTGCGTGCGTGCGTGTTGTATTTCCCGGCAAATTCCTAAAAGAGTCAAGCTTGGCAGATTAAAATCAATCACAACTCTCCCTTCTCACCTTTAATCCATCTGTGTTTTTTTTTTAACCGACATTATTTTTACATTTTTGACCAAACTGTGATTGTACGAAAGGAGATGCTCAAAGTTCGACATGCATCTTGACAAGGGATTGAGGTTGAATGTTGTAAGCTATACTGTATTAAACAATGATGTACTTAACCCTATAATTATGCTTAGAAGTGTCCAAGTATGCAAAGTGTACCATATTTTCCGGTGTATAATGTACACCGGATTATAAAGCGCACCCCCAATGAATGGTGTATTATCAAACTGTTTCCATATACAGTAAAGTCTCGTTATATCGATATTCAAGGGAGTCCGAAAAAATATCGATATAACCGGGACTATCGATATATCCGACCCTGTTTGCATGTAATTTTCTCCGTGCGTGCATAGAAATAGTATCGATATAACCGGGACTATCGATATATCCGATATCGATATAACGAGACTTTACTGTATAAGGCGCAAGTGACTATAATGTGCACCTTCAATGAATGAAAAAAAATATATAATATATAAGTATCTAAAAGTTTCCAAAGATAAGGCAGCTTATAAGGCGCTGCAGTCGAGGCTGGGGTTACGCAAGACTTCTTCTACAGGGCGAGACCTGTTGTGGAGACCTGTTGTGATCAATATTACTTCGCACAGAAGGCACACCTGCATATAAGGCGCAGGGTCATCTTTTGAAGAAAATCAAAGCTTTTGGGTGCGCATTATACACTGGAAAATACGGTAAGCAGACGAGGCTATCAAGCGTTTATAAGCGTCTATTGCTCTCCAACTGAATCTTTGCTCAATTTATCACAAAAACAAAGTTCTGCGCGGCTAATATGTTGTTTTCTCAACTCTAAATTCCAACTCGATTCATATCGCTGCAAACTGCAGCTAAACGTGTATATGACACATTGAACAGCTCTAAAAAACAGTCACGTTCAAAGAGAGGGTAGGTATAATTTTGCAATGGTTCATACCAACAATAATAAGGTTTGTGATCTCAGTGACTTACATGTGTGTCGAGCCAGGGAATAATTTGAAGAACCACCACTTGTTGGTCCAAAGCCTTCAGGAACCTGCCCGCCAACTCGAGTACGTGCAGCACCTTTTGGAGGTTCAATCTCAGCCCCAAACTCCGCCCCGATGACACCCAGCAATACGATGGCCGTGGCCTGTTTGCGGCGCTCCTCGTACGAATTGGAGATCTTCTTGGCATTTGGTGGAAGGTTGGAGAGGCAGCCTTGTACACACAGACATGGAGAATTTACCAGGAGTTTAAGGCAAACATTGAAATTTATCATATACGAACTGTTGGATGTGGAGCTTTCAATTGATATACTGTAAATATTACAATACAAAGATATATTTTTTTTCTTCTGACACACGGGGTAGGTATTGTTACAATTTTTCATCCTTCTCGTTATGAAATGTGTCAAAAATTACAACATGAAGATGATACCAATAAAAGGTGGACCGTGCTTCTATTGTCATGGCTGAGCCATTATTTACACCCAAAAAAATTGGGTTCAATTGAAAGCCTTTCGTTACAGTGCAGACATACAAAGTCACTCTATGAGTCATTGTACTTTATGGACACCTGCGATATGATGCAGCTCTACAGTGTTTGAAAACACCTAAAAAGAAACTGGTGTGTATGTGTGTACAATGTATAACAAAACCTGCACAGTGGGTAACTACATCAGCAGAATCGTAAAAATTGCATGAGTGGCATCATCACAGTAGGAGATGTGAGCTCCTTACACAAAAACACACAAGACCGAGAGAGAGAGAGAGAGAGAGAGAGAGAGAGAGAGAGAGAGAGAGAGAGAGAGAGAGAGAGAGAGAGAGAGAGAGAGAGAGAGAGAGAGAGAGAGAGAGAGAGAGAGAGAGAGAGAGAGAGAGAGAGAGAGAGAGAGAGAGAGAGAGAGAGAGAGAGAGAGAGAGAGAGAGAGAAGAAAGGATACAATTTCCTATTACCATCAAGAGGCCGGATTTTTTTTATTTCTGATTTTCTGTCTTTGGGTGAGTGAGCAAATCACTGCGACTGATTTATATCGCAGGGAACAAAGCGCCTGGTAGCCACACCCACCCACACTTGCAGGAGGAGGTTGTCAGATAAACATCCAAAAGAGAGAGAGGGAGCCACTGTCGTCTTGATGTTGACATTCCTGGATTTGTAAATGAAACCTAACTCTGGTCATTATTTATCACGACTCCCAAGTCAGAATGACATTCTGAATTCTCTTAGACTCTGGAATTATTGATGACATACGGAATCATATATTTTTTTCTAACTGACAAAAAAATACATTTATAAAGTACTGGTACACCGGAAATGAGCAGAACGCCACTTCGTGTCTTTCTGAAAATAAGTAAACAGAAAGAAAATCATTTTACATTGAAGACATAAGTTCCGAAAGAATGGAGGCCTTAATGAAGTCCGAGGATCATGACAAATATTCTGCAGTGCAGCCCTGAAGCAACAATCACTAATGATTGGTCACAGCAAAGTCTATCATGCCCAAATCTCACAAGCCAGCAAAAGCAACCATATTATTGCCAATATATACAATACAATACATCATATTCCATTTTTTGACAGCTTCTGTAATGTGTATTTATGGTATTGATGTTGATAGATGAAGTATGGATATAAAGATACATTTGATTTGGATGGAGGTAAAACTATGACCTGTGCAAAAAAGATCTATGTGGTGGATAATGACTTTGAATTTAAAAAATATCTTCTAAATCTAAAAGCTAATATCATCTGTCAAATGTTCATTTGTAGTTAAGTTGAAAAAATGCTGCACATAATGGTTATTTTTAAATAAGCCATATTAATATGGTAATTATCAATTAAGTTGTTGAAATTAGAAGACGGTATATTTGTTTAAATGATGAAAACATACAGTTAACAAGATCACAGTTTTAAGACAACTAAACACCAAGAGGTCAAGAAATGAAAATGGGCATATCAAGGCTTTTCCCAGTGGTTCACATGGGTGAGTCCAGGATTTGTAAGTTACTCAATTTTTTTCAGCCCCTCAAAACCCCCTTCCCCCATATTTTCATACTATATCCTGGTGCTCTTTATAATGAGATTGTGAAAAGGCCAGCTGTCATTTGGAAGAAGGCCCAGCGGCGGGCTCTGATAAATGGATTAGAGATGGCATCCGTTCCCTGGGCCAGAATGGGCGAGTAGATAACAGAATTACAGATAGACTTCCAATCAAAATCACCAAAAAAGTTACAGTTTACAGAAAGGGAATAAGTAAATAAATAAAAGTTATGGCTGCGTCAGAAAAACGTTTTAACTGGGGTATATTAAAGGTTTGATAAGAAAATATCTTACAAAATAATGTAAATGATTCAAGAAGACATGACAGTCTGAATAGGCAGTGTGGTTTGATTACCCTTATGCAAGTCAGAGTTCATGCACTTAAAAAAGTATACGTCTTACCAAAGTCGGTCCCTTTGATAAAGTCACCTGAGTGAAGATTTGCAGGGCTGTTTCATTTATTTTCTTATGCAATTCAAATATACCATGACAGATGATGACTTAGTATTGATCAGTTCAATGAGATTCTAAAGTTTAGAGTCTCATTGAATCTTATCTCATGAAAGTTTAGAATCTAAACTCTCAACTTTTCAGATTGGCCATTGGTAGCCATTTTTTGATTATGTAAAAGCTTTTTTAATTTTCATTTGTTTTGTTTTTTAATGAGACTGGCAGATGCCCTGAACTTTAGAGGTGAAATGAGATGTCTGCAGACAGTTTTTGGGTAAATCTCATCCTACCTGCGGTCTCTCGGCCCGTGTGGACAGAATGATTGATTTCTGAAGGCCATCGATCTCCTTCCTTCACGACCGAAAGATCTATTATAATGACATTGTATCTAAATCTTATTTGTTGTTCAACCTGCTCCCAAACATAACCCAATAAAGTAAAGAGGGGCACGAGCAAACTCTCCTCTCTGCTTGCCTATGTTTGGCTAAATCGTCATCGGATTGGAATGAAGGAAAAAAGGGGGGAAGCTATCTGGCTCAATAACATTATCTTTAAGAGAAAGAAAATGATTAAATCTAAAGATATGTTTTAAGGTCATGCAGACAGAGAATAATGAGTGAGGCAGGGGTAGCAGTTAATGGATGGATGGAGGAAAATTAGGGAAAGGTCGGCACGAGGAGTCGAAGCAGATTAAGAGAGGGAAAGATATTTTTTGAACCAAACGTCATACTTTATATTCAAAATTTGGACGTTCCTGTGAGTGACCGTAGATTCAGGATGCAATGTATTAGTCTACCTAGCGGGTTATGAGCTGTGCATAAAGCCCCTGACAACTGAGATATTGGAAACACTGGGAGAGGCCCTTAATTTCAATGAGATGAATGCCCAAGTCGGGTCATGAAAAAATGTAATGTTTGGCATACTTTACCTGTTTTTAGAAAATTAACTAATTCGCTGCCATTCCTAAATTTATTCGGGAATTGAAAAGTGTGATGTTGAGCGCCATTCCCAATTGTGTTCGGGTTTTTGTTTTTTCATGCGGGGCTCTCGATAAAGCGCTGGTGAGACCTCTGGCAATGTTTTTCCCTTCCACGAGGGGGCAGCATTTGCCCTTTGTCCATGTTAGTGCTTTGATACGGCTTCAGCTGTTGTGAAAGCGCTATATAAATAAATATGTATGTATTGTATTGTATTTTGTACAACCCCTCAATTTGAATCTCAGATACCTCCAGACCCATACAACTCATGAAAGAAGAGAGTCTAAGGTTTCTAACTCTGTAATGAATGTTTATGTAGTCCTAAAAGTCAATATTCTGGGGGTCCTACAATTTGAGTGAAAATGACAAAAACCCTGGCACTGGAGTGGACAAATGTCTGCACATTGTCTGGCAATGAATGAACTAAAAAAAGATTGACATACGACAATAAAAGCTAAAACATCTTCTTTATTGGGGGAACTCGTGCCAACAAGCTTACCAAACCCTTCAAAAGTGGTAACCCGATCATCCTACAATCCTACAGCGTGGATTTGCATCTATTGGTAATCAATAAGAGGCTGGTTAAACTTGATCACTCGGGACTGAGGGAAAGGGGATCAATATCAGCAGGAAACTGATGTGAGAACGAAAGCAAGTAGATAGAGAAAGCATGCAGTAAACAAAGTCGACCGTGGAAAAGAACAATGGAAGCTGAATTACATTCAACGCAAGTGTGCTTGCACCGTGGAATATAGTGGTGGTCAAGGATGCACTCCGTCCTGAGAGGGAATGTCAGGGGACATGAAAGCTTGGGAAATAATTGAAAACACAATTAAGACAATAAAGAAAAAAGCCACAAGAAAAACAATTGGAAATCCTAAAGTGGTTCTTGCCTTCGATCCTGCCTAAGTCGCTCTTAAAGGTTAAATGCATTTTATTGTCTTAGGACTGACAGACAACATTCTGTGCTCATGAGAAACCGCAAGGATGGGGGGAAAACACAGATCACATTTCTTCCTATGTTGAGATGAATTGTGGAATTCTGTGTTTTTCCCCCAAATCTCTTGAAGATAAATTTGGATTTGGCTAAAATGTATAATTAAAGCGATTCCATAATTCAACAAATCTATCAGTAACTGGGCCGCCGTGTGCCCAGTGAGCCTGAATTTCTCTGAACTTGAAATGAACGATTTTTACATACATTTCCATATTTGTACACACACACACACACACACACACACACACACACACACACACACACACACACACACACACACACACACACACACACACACACACGCACACACACACAAACACATATTTATGTTGTATATTTATAATAGTATGGGCAGTGGGTGGGGGGTAAGCCGGCAATCAGTTGCCAGCCAATGGCAGTGCACACGGAGATGAACAACCATGTGCGCGCACACATAGATCTAAAGGACAATTTAGAGAGTTCAATCAACCTGCCATGCATTTTTTTTGGAATGTGGGAGTAAACCAGAGGAACCGGAGAAAATCCCGGGGAGAATGTGCAAAATCTTCACAGAGATGCTAGAGGGAGGATTGAACCCACGACGACCTCTGCAATGGGCCGCCTTGGCCCAAATTTTATAAATATTTTAAATCATTTCAAATGTGTACAGCACTTTTCTAAGTGTCCCTCAATGTGTAAAATGGTGCTAGCTCAATCATCGGAAACAATCAAGAAGGTTTCGAGTCAACACTCCAAACATTCCTCTCTGCACAGATTCAATCTGTGCCGAAGAGAAATGTGATCTGACCCAAACAACCTCCAGGCTCAGAGATTAGATTAGCTGGGGAGGCTAGCGTTTCGGCTAACCGAATCACAACTGGGCTAATGACACGGAGAGGTGAGGGTCAGCCTGACCTTTCACCTCTGACCTCTATTTGTGCCGTCTCAAACCCTCTCCGGGGTTGAGAGATGTAAACGGGAAAACAAAAATTTGAGTTGAGAAAAGAAAGGGAACATTTTTCCTGATTATGGGGACCAATTAATCGGTCACGCTCTACTTTGCACTATCGTGGCGATATACCCGTGATAAAGTGCTTCTTCCTTGACATTTGTGTTGTGATGTGTGTGTGTTTGTGTGTGCGTGTGTGGTTAAATTAAAAGAATAATACACTATATCTACATGTTAAGTCTCACGATTTGGTCGGGAGACTCCCAATTTTGACCACAGCACTCACAATACTTACTTTATAAAGCAACTATTGACACAATATAGACAGTTCATTTGTAAGGTAAAAAAAAGAAAATGTAAAAAACAAAATACATTTTTATACTAATTGAATGTATAAATAAACAATGAAAGCATTTTTTGTTTTATTTACTTCTAATTTACACTTTACACATTATTCTAACACGAACCACAAAGTCGTGAGTAAGAAAATCTCCTGATTTATGATTTCTGAAACTTAAAAGTGCATATGGGTCCTTGAAAAGTTTAAGGGACTCATTGACTATATATATTTTTCCCCCCGCACGATTGTCCAGTTCAGTCGCTTTTGACTGCATTGCTTGTTGTGTGGCTGGTTTAAGAAATGACTTTGTCTCACTCAAACATCAGGCTGCATGACCATTTCTTGAACTAAATCCAATTTCTAATATGCAAATGTGTTTTTAATGTCATGCTGATGATGCCCATCGCAAACAAGTGAAATTTTAAAAGGCCATCCCTGTGGAACGTGACAGTGATGTAACTCATTTTGATTACTTCTTTTTAAATTGCTTGACACCGATGAGGACAACTACAGCATAAAGACATGGCGTGTGTGTATATGTGTGCATGTGTCTGGGGCATGGAAGAGTAGGCTCAGGTGCCGTGGTAACAGCCGAAAGCCAAGTCATTCTGCTAATGTGAACAACATTCTTTGCTCACTTGTCTTCTCTTCTTAGTTATGCCTTGTTTATGCAATTTCATTTTTTTATTTATTGTTCTGTTTCCATTGCTCTACATAGGATTCTTTATTTCTCTTTTTTTGACCAAAAAAGTTAAAAAAAAATCCCTTTTCTACTATGCTTCATGTATTTTTTACATCAGTTCCTTATCCCTCCTTGTAAGCATTGCCATGCAAGGTTTAATTCAGTGCTCTCTGTCTTGCGTTCTGTCTCTCTGTCTGTCTCTCCCTCTCTTTTTCAGTAGATACATGATATAGATTTATGATTATGAAAAGTGAAGCTTGATGTTAAGTCTTTGCGGATGTTTGGTGTTTGTACATATTTAGATTTAACGTTGGACAGAAAATGAAAAATACTGCTCAAGGCAAAAAATAAATAAAATAAATAAATTTGGCAAGTGTGAAATGACAAATTGTTGGCTGTGTATGTAATATTGATTGTTCTCAGAGAAGGATAGGGAAGGAAATAAGAAGGAAGGGAGCTGGGAGGCTAAATGTGTCAAACCATTATTTTAAATACGTTAATAAGGTTGGATGTATGAAGTTATTAATGTCGCCAAAATATTTAAATCTCAAAAGACAACTGGACATTTGTGAGTTACATGTGTGCATGTGTTTTAATTTAAATGTGAAAAATCAGCAATTGATTGCGTAGGGAAAGAAAGTTCCAGAGTGGATGCTTCACAGCCAGAGAGGCTCTTTTTTTATAATTTGGGGAAGAGCAAATGATAGTTCTACCAATGTAATAACCTTATTTTGTAGTACATTACAAAAATGTGGGAAAACAATCCCAGCAGTTTACCACTTCAAAAATTAATTCAAGACATTTATAAAATACCAAATCATGAAATATTTCACTTTGTGTGTCGTAAATTCAAATCAACAGTTTTACCTGATACACTACTTGAGACGCATCTGGAAATGTCAAGTAAATAAAGATGTTTCAAATAAACAAAAATTCAAGTTTTGGATTGTATACTTCTTAATACCTGCAGTAATGTCATCATCAGTGACGTCCATTTCCTCCTCAGGTGCCTTAACCTCAATTGGTGTCGCTTCAGGAGGTGGTGGAGCTGGAGTCGAGGGTTCAGCGGAGGCGCCGGCTGAAGAAAATAGAACCACACTTAATTAAAATGCACGGGTTTGAACTTTGTGTAGACGTTAGTATTATCATCACAACAGGTTTCACATTGATTGCTATTGTTCTGGTGAAGTAGCTAATAACGGTTTATTGGACCTTTCTGTTATCAGGGGAATTAATAGATACACACACCTGTTCCCACAAACAGGATACACTTAGTGCCTTCATTAAAGCCTTATCGTTCCGTTGCCAATTAAAAGTGCTTTTCATTAGCCAGGGTAATGAATGATTATGCCCTAATGAATGGAGTGGCACAATGTAATTGAACCAACGCAGGGCTAATCTCTGGTTAAACAGATTCATTCAAGAAATCAACACAGGTACTCACAACAAGGTGTACAAGAATACATTCGCCAGTCCTATATGTTCATTTAAACAGAATGGCACAAACACAACAGATAATGAAAAATCATTGGAAAAATAATGCATCAAAATTGTGTTATTTCTCCCATTCGAAAACGACACATTCAAAGCGAGCTGAAGAGACAATGAGTGTAATCACATTACAATATCATCTTAATTATGCAATTTTTGTAATTGCAACTATTCAACCAAGATAAGATTCCGCTTGATGTCCAAAATAATCTGCTAACACATCGTGCTGACTCCTCTCCATTAAAACTTTGCAATGGTCTACTCTACATCATAAACCTGACCATAGTCTGACAGAAAGCTAACATGCAACCTTTGGTGCATGTCTTGCACACTGCAAGAATCAGGACAAATGTGCGGAAAATCCAACTGGACCCTCCGCACCCTGCCCACCAAATTTTCCAGCTACTCCCCTCAGGCAGGCGCTACCGATCCACGTGCACCAAATTCAGGAGACATTTAAACAGCTTCTTCCCCCTCACCATTAACTCTCTAAACAGTAACCCAAATATCACGGTATAGTGGCTCTTTGCAATTTTGCACACCCCTGTGGAACAGCATCCCGTTATAATCATTGTAGCTTTAACTCTGTACTTTTGCATTCGGTTAAACTCAGCAAAAACATGTTTTACTGCTGCATATCCTCCATATACGGTGGTCCATAGTACTTAAGTAAGCAGCGTTCAGATAATTTAAAAAATGCACTTATTGGAGGTCTATGAAAAGAAATTTAGCTGCAGCTGTATTTTCAGCAAGAGAACTGAATCCATCTGATATACAGACCCACTTGCCACTGGGACATCCACGCCATTGCTTTTCACATTGTTACAAAACGCATCCAACCAGGCCTATGATCTATAAGTCAGCTGCTGGAGAATGAAAGAGTTGAAACCCGCTGTGGCAGAAAGAAGGGGGTTGGTGGACATTGTAGAATGCCGGACTGAGGGTGGGAGGGGAGGTTAGGGTAGATGGGAGGGAAGAGGGAAAAGACGGTATTCCAGCCTCCTCCAAGGTCAAGCTTGTCATGTCAGCCATGACACATAGCTCCCAGCATGCCTTGTTAACCTCCCGGACCTTTTCCTCCTACTCTATTGTGTCTGTTACTCTCTCTTCCTCAATTCAAAACACATACTTCCTTTTCTGTAAAATCCTATCCAGTCAATTCCATTTTAGTCTGACAATAAGGCCATTTAGTGATTTGCATTCATTGGATTGATACCATAACTCCTGGTACTATTGAACTTCATATGAACACATAAAAGGGTGAACACCAAGAGCAGCAGGTGAATAAAACTGGAGGGAAATAGATGTGAATTACTGCAACTGAGAAAATCTATGCTGGTTACTATTCAGTGATCAAAGAAACAGCTGGCACACAGAGAGTTCAAAGAGCTAAATTGCATGTGTGCATGAGCGTCGCGGTGTGAAAAACTGCAACATTTCCATAATTTGGATGCATGTTGTGTGCATGTGTTTGTGAACACGCAGCGGCTCCCCTCTCCCGGCAAATTGGCGTTTTCATGTTTATTATGTTTGTTAAAATCATTATAAGTGCCTTGCATGCTGGGTCAGAGAGGACAGTAATTTCATCTGTGCTGTATGTCATGCATATTAGCATATTTGACAATAAAGCTGACTTTGACTTTGATGTTGGTCAAGGATGACCATGGGACTTGGTCCTCATTTTTTAATTTGAATAAGTTCGATGGTAAAGTTAGCTGAGGGTATTTCTCTCTCGGGGCATCCTGTTCACCACCTCAGCGACTTAGGATCACCATAGCTCACCCAACCCCTCTTATGGTCAGTGTGGAGCAAGATCTGATCAAAGACACCCCCACCATCTTGTGGTGATTTATTATATTGAAATCCTTCCCACTAAATGATCGTAGTTTTGCAAATGTATTTTTACATTTTTGTATTTAAAGCAGTTAATGAAGTGAGCAGGATGACTCATGGTTATTTGAGGTTAACTACTAGGCCTGTGCCACATCTGACCGGCTTCCATGCCATAATCTGCCAGAAGTCATCCATTTCCAAGGTTAACCTGAAAGTTTTAATTGTACTTTTTGTAACATATCTGGCCAGCAAGCTTGACAGGTACCTACCTCCACACGAAGAATATATATATATACAGTAAAGTCTCGTTATATCGATATTCAAGGGAGTTCGAAAAATATCGATATAGCCGGGACTATCGATATATCCGACCCTGTTTGCATGTAATTTTCTCCGTGCGTGCATAGAAATAGTATCGATATAACCGGGACTATCGCTATATCCGATATTGATATAACGAGACTTTACTGTATATATATATATATATATATATATATATATATATATATATATATATATATATATATATATATATATATATATATATATACACACACACACACACACACACACACACACACACACACACACACACAGTATATATTATTTTTTTTTGGTCAGTCTTGTTGTGCTGTGCATATCAAATTCAGTGACCCTATAACCTCACTCTATCTTGCCCTCGGTGTTCCCTCCCCCATCTGTCCTCCCTCTTCCCTTGGGGTCACCCGTCCATCACTCCCCTACCTCCCCCGCCTGCGGTACAACAGTGGTAACACAACACTGACCGGTACCCATTTCTATGGCAACCGTTCCCCAGGGAAAACCCCTCACCGCCACCACCCCCTCCAGGATCTCAGCAACTGGAAACATACACACGCACACTGACATAGTATTTTAGAAGACTGTTTCTAAAAAAAAAAAAGTAGAGATTAACCTTCCTTCCCATCATAAGATCTAACTATAGACAGAAGGGGGAGGCGGAGTGGGGGTGCTGTGGGGAAGCGGAACCAACTAAACAGCTGGATGGTGAAAGTGGCAATGTTATACTGTATCACCGCATCAGTCGGCCATGCAGTGCACACCATTAACAGTTAAATGAATCATTTAAAAAAAGTTGCACTCTTTATGCAACTAAAGTGTTTGTTCACTTATTAGATGTAATGGCGCTATTTATTTGGGACAGAAGAATATTGAAATGTCACAATGCAATATCACGAGATGAACCTAATGGCAAGATTGTTTTGACTGGAGTGTGGGGAGGTTGGCGCTGTAAACAAACAAACATAAATAAGCAAACAAATAAATTCATAAATAAGTAAATAAATGCATAGTAAATAAAGGCATAAATGCACAAATGAATGAATAAATAAATAAATAAATAAATAAATAAATCCTTACAATACCATATAAAAACTCAGGACATTGTTTAAAAAACCTGGATACTGATAAATAAATTAAAATGTCCCATTACTTACGGGAGCTGACTGTGTCCACGTATTGAGGCAAATAAGGAGACCATAAATCAATTGTGTCCTTGCGCCCCGATTGGCCGATCCTTCTCAACTCAGCGAGCAGTAAAGCTTGTGCTGCTTCACGTACCTACGTAAAAGCACAGACATTTCACACTTGGTGTGATGACTAAAGTGAGTCAATCACTCGGTCAATTGTGATTAGATGATTAAGGCCTGGAAGCAAGGTCGCTCCTTGCTTTGTGGAAATCATGCTTTCTTCAAACTATGTGAACATATACAATATGTACTGGAATATCATGAGCCTTTTACCTCGAGACAGCGGTCCTGCCATCTCCTCGCCAGCATTTCGAGGAGTGGAGGTCTAAACTTGTCTAGGCCCAAGAGGTCAGGGAGCATGACACAGTGCATTGCTGCCAGCTGGCTCCAACCTGCAAATACACACAAAGGTAGTTTCATGGGATTTGTACTGGCAGGTGTAAGACAACGGAGGTGGGAGAAAAGAAATACCTGACATCAAATGAACAAAATTTTACTTGGAAAAAGCCGAGCTGTCAGTGCATTGTCAGCTTTTTACATTGCTGTGGTGTCAGACAAGACAGATGTTAGACTGACGAAATACTAAATCACACAAACATTAAATTACATTTTTACCGAAAATGTAATTTTTTTTCCCACCATTTTTGCAGCAATCTCGCGTTAATGACACAATTTGATTGATTTTGAAGTTGACCTTTCAATGAGAAATGTTTTGTGTTTTACACGACAGCAATGATGTAAATAGGTTCAACTGTAACACTATGTACTTGAAAAGTTCTAGGAAATATTTACTCCAGGTGAATATTTGAAACAAAGATAACCCTCACAGAACCAACGCTCTCGTGGTTTGGATATGGTCACATAGAATCCCTACCTGACACTGCTCCCCCATGTGAGTTTTAGTGTAATATATATTATTATTACATTGGTAAGAGCTGTAAAAACCCCACACTGTGAATTATATGTATTGACCACGCCACAAGACCACTAACACCATCACCATGAGCACGCTTTACAAATGAGGTGGTATGCTTTAGATTAGAAATTCCTTTACTTCGCCACACTCTTGCTGTAGTGCAAGTTGATATTTGTCTCATTTATCCACTGGAAGTTGTTTCAGAATGATAAAAAGTTTAATACATGTTGTTTATCTGTCCTGTGTTTAAGACACATCAGTGGGTGAACCCTCTGCGTTCCATCTGGTCATTAAATGTGAAAAACAAAGAGTACACTGTAGGGGTGGAAAATGTTGAGGGTTGAAGAGCCAACAATGAGTCTGATGTTTAAGCGGCTTGAAAATTTGCATCCTACAAATGAAATTTGAAACAAACCAGTTTATGGCTTTAAAAAATACCTAAATGCTGCCGGAGCAGAGCACATTCATTCTGTGAATAAAGCAGTATTTTACCCATATTAAAGAAGCATTGAGTGGGGTAAAGGATATAGTTTTCACCAGATTAAGATCGCCAAGTAACTCTACAATATAAAATAATAGGCATGCCAATTTAGCAAAAAGAAGCCGGGAACATGCAAAAGACAGAAAGAGAGAAATATCACTGGACAACAGCAGACCGCACAGAACAACTCGACGAAACACCAACCGACAGGGACAATGGTCAATGCACTTTCAAATGAATTGTTTCAGTACAGTTTTGGTTGTTTAAAAGTTCCACAGTGCCGGGAATTTGAAAACAAGAGGTCAACATGCGTTTCAACTATTTACTGTTGCCACATTTTTTATTGCTGTTCAACTGAGTGAAGCGAAAGTGAATTGAACACACCGAGGACAGACAAACAAAACAAACGGGTAGACGAATAGCGCTGTAGACCCAAATAGTAATAAACACATGAAATATTAAACAACAACAAAAAGGACCAACATGGACACTTGTGTAAGGCAGAAGGAGCATGGCTAAGGTACAATTGAGGCAAGAGAAACAAAAATGTTAACACTCATAGATGGGTGGAAACAGGTTCAGGGCATGTCAATAAATAAAGAAAGACCTGAGGACAGAAAAGTCCAAAACGAAATGTGACACAAAATGATAGAAACTACATGAGAGGGAGAATAAAAAGATGAGAAAAGGAATAGAAGGGATTGGACAATAGAGGAAGGGAAGAAGAGGATCTCCAAGCGCAAGTGGGTGAATCAAGACAGGGCTCTCAAATTTCCTCTAAACTGAACCTATCAGTTCAGTCGGTACCTTCATTGACCGAGGGGATGCTATGAGAAGGAGGACCAGGGGCCCTCTGAGGAACAACAACCCCAGGAGCCCCCGGGGGCCCCGCCGTAACGGTAGAAGAAACTTTGGTGCTGGCTGTGGTGGCTACCGCAGCTTGGAAAAGGAAGAAAAATAGTAAAGAGTGAAGGAAGATGTTAGAGAGCTGTCAACTGTACTGTATACATACACATGTAGAACATAGAAGGGGCAGTTAAGTCGAAAAGAATAGTTTACACTAAATTACAAAAGAGCAACAGAAACAATGAAAACAAATAAAAAAATGTAGATTCTTGAGTCTTTTTGGGGGGGGAGCTACACATAAGTCTTAGTTTATTATGAGGCACACAGCAAAGCAGAGAACATTCAGGTTCCAGGAGATTCGAAGATCATTACCGTATTTTCCTGTGTATAATGCCCCCCCAAAATCCTTGATTTTCTTCAAAAGATGACCCTGCGCCTTATACGCAGATGCACCTTATAAATGAAGTAATGTTGAGCCACAACAGTTCTCGCAATTACTGTCAACAGCCACTCACCCTATTTCCCTCAGTAGAAGTACTGTGTAACCCCAGCCTCTACTGTGGCGCCTTATAATGGAATGTGCCATATATTTAGAAAACCTGTATATATTTGAATATTGTATATTGAAAACTTTTTTCATTCATTACACCTGCGCTTTATAGTACAGTGTATCTTGTATATGGAAATCGTTTAAAAATGCACCTTTCATTGGGGGTGCTCTTTATACTCCTTTATGCACCGGAAAATACAGTACTTAGAACGTGTGAACGAAATGATGTGGTCATATATCTTCATTGTATTGATAACTGTATCAGTTTTGACCGGGTTTGCACAAGTTCAGTTAGGGGCGTACATGTCGCACACTCCAGGACCATTTTTTTTCGGAGAACTGTCTATATAGCACAATGCTGTACTGTGATGTTTGAATTCAGTTGTTAATAACGCAAACACAATCTGTGAAAAGCACAATGCAACCTGGCATAGGACATAGGGCAAACAGACAAAAAGGGAAAGGGGGTGAAAAAAATTACCATTACATTTACTGTTGTTGAAGACAAAGAGAGAAATAAATAAATAGACAAAAAACTAGGACGATAGAAAGCTAGATATTAACTTAAGAGATCCAATGAGGGCGCAGTGAACACAACACGAAAAGAGAATTTTGTGCAGTTTCATGATTATATTGTTTTCCTACAGACCAGGCGAAGAGCTAAAGCAATGCAGGAGGAAATAAAAGTATATTGGTAAGAAATGAAAGTAAGAAAAAGACAAAGAAATCAACCGACAAATATAGTGAGGACACCTGAGAGTAGTGCTCAGCAGTTTACCTGCACTAGTGAGAGGATATATGTATATATCCTATATAAACATGACAACTGTCTGAACCTTGTAGATAAGAAGAGTCTAAAAATTCCTAAATTCTTAAAAGCATTAATTATAGTATTACCATGTCAAAACTTGCACATTACATGATGCAATTAACAGAAATGCTGATAGTCCAAGAGACGACTACATAACATGGATAAGGAAGGCATAATACTTTGTTTTTTAATATGAAATACAGTAAAGTCTCGTTATATCGATATTCAAGGGAGTCCGAAAAAATATCGATATAACCGGGACTATCGATATATCCGACCCTGTTTGCATGTAATTTTCTCCGTGTGTGCATAGAAATACTATCGATATAACCGGGACTATCGATATATCCGATATAACGAGACTTTACTGTATATATATATATATATATATACATTTGTAGACTTATTAACATTTCCCTTCTTAAACATTATCAATTGGGAAAAGGCCTGAAGATTTTTTGGGGGGAATGAGCATGTCATAAAGTCCAAATTTTAAGGATTAGTCTTTTAAAATCACCGTGCAACAAAGAAAATGCGGTTTTCTAACAGTAGCTTCTGAGATCATGAGGGATTTTAGGGGTGTCTTTTTAAAAGGGTGATTGTGGGCTGCTTTTAGTACATAACACAGACACACACCTGGTTGAAGTGGACTGTCTGAGCAGAGGTCATGGCCAAGGAGCCCGTCTGAATGGACATGAATGGGAGTGTGGCGCGAATCAGTCCACATGCTTGTCACGCTTCCCCCAAGCCCCCATTGAAGCATGACAATAGCCCCAAAACCCCATTCCCACCCACCACCAATGCAAGTGTGCCGTCCGAGGCAAGTGTGTGTATAAACAAATGTGCAGGTATTGTGCTTGACGAGTGTGCATGCGTGCGCGTGTGTATGGCAGATGGTGACAGATGGTTACAATTTCGCCTACCGTGAACCAAAACAAGTTTTGACACTTCTTTTACTTGGAAAAAGCATTGTGTTTCAGTACACTCGTATCATTTTTGTCTTCCGGCAAAAAAAATTCTGCATATACAACTTCAAAATAGATGGAAGTTTTAAAAGTGGCACAACATTCCTATTTTGATTCTTTTATTTCTGAGATGAGAGTTTAAATATTCATAAAAGATGTGTTTGCTTCGATATAATCATATAAACTTGATCAATGTTTCCTAATTTATTGAAGAAAAACGAGTATCACCACAGACACCTATTTTTTATGCCCATGACTTGTAAAGACGTCTTTAATTTTTGAATTGTTTGTTTTTTTTAAAGTATTTTTGTCGCCTTTGTCGCTCAAAGGGTTTCAAAATTATTTCTTTTACAGAAGGTTGAACTCCAGCTGTTGTACCGGCCCATGTCAAAAATGACAAAAGAGTCCTTTAAAAAAAAACACTGAACAAGAAATCACCACCCGCTTCCTTCTGTGAAATATATTTTCTTAACTCTCTGTGGGATTTATTGTTCACTAGGCTACATTATGAGACCCCGCCTCTCTCCAAATGTCCCCGCAGGGCCCCATGGGTGTGTGAAGCAAGCACCCCCCCTCCTTTTGTAGTTACCTTGTTTGATCTGGGCTTGTAGTGCCGGGTTGGAGGGCTGCGGGGGTGTGGCCGGCGTCCTACGAGGAGTCTCCGGGGTTCCTCCTGGTCTGGGAGGCCTGGAGAAGGATCACAAAGACAAGGCATGAAATATTAAAGCAATTGACTGGAGAAAGGTGGAAAAACAAAAAAAAAAGACAAAACACGTCCGTCCATAATGTACATTCACTTGTACACGCATATACACACATACACACACACACACACACACACACACACACACACACACACACACACACACACACACACACACACACACACACACACACACACACACACACACACACACACACACACAAAAGGGCATTTGTCTGCTCAGGCTATTGAATTGTTAAGTGCAGGTAATAAGTACAGGCACAATCCCGTGTCTGAACATACCAGAAGAAACGTACTTTTTCAGAGGCACAAATATCAAGAAAGACGATGGACATAGAAGGCTGCACATACAGTGATACCTCTGCATATGAACGCTTCAGCTCACGAACTTTTCGCCTCATGAACATAAATTTGCTTGCATATAGTCTCAGCTGACGAACTAGTTTTCGGCGGACGAAACAAACCATACAGCGCCACGGTGGCTGGCGGAGTAGTTTTCGGCGGAAGAACACCAAACCACACGGTCGAACAGCGCCACGGTGGCTCGCGGACTAGTCTTCGTCACCCCCTTTCTTTGGACGTAGTTTGTTATCGAGTGTAGTACCGGACCGGAAAAGACCCCACCACAGGCTAGTGTTAAGCCGAAGAGGACACAAAAGAAAATTACGGTCAAGCAGAAGAAAGAGATCAGCGGAAAACACGAACGAGGTTTGCGTTTGTGTGACTTTGCGTCCCAGTACCAGTACGCTAAGTCGACCATTGCTACGTGTGGCTAAGGGTGTTTCTGTGTTGTCTAAGCAACGGTCTCAGGCAATAGAAGAGGTTGGAAAACACCTGTTGATTTAGATTAACGAAAACGAAAAAAAAAGCTCGCAGGGGACAGTGTGTGTTTAAGAGCATCCTGCTCTTCTGCATTTATTACCTGGCAGGCGCCTTCTTCATATGTTCACCGATAAAGGTGGCATTGGTCATGCCCATCAGCGTGTTGGCCAGGGAGATGACTGACAGGAGGTGCTGCGTCGTGACCGCCCTTGACACTCCATATGTCCCCTTGCCAACAATGTCTGACAAAGTCAATTTCCGGCCTGTTGCAAGGGACAACTGCCGCAGCAAAGATTCCTGACAAATAGAGGATGACAAATGAACCAAAGACAGAGAATGGTGACCACACCAAGAGCTATTTTTTTCAGCTGGCCTTACAACAGAAGATGTGATCATTAACTCATTCACTGCCAGATGTACAAAAATGTGTCCACTCCAGTGCCAGGGTGTTTGTCATTTTCACTCAAATTCCAGGACCCACAGAACATTGAGTTTTAGGACTACATAAACATTCAATGCAGCGTAAGAAACCTTAAACTCTTTTCTTTCATCAGGAAAAAAGAGCTAATTCCTAAGCTTTATGGGTCTGGAGAAATATGAGGTGCAAGTGGGGGCAGCTGTACAAAAGGCAATTGCTGCCCCCTCATTGAAGGGAAAAAAAATGGCCAGAGGTCTGACTAGTGCTTTATTGGCACCCCCCGCAAGATAAACCAAAACCTGAAGAAATTCGTGAATGGCGCTCAACGTCATATTTTCAATGCTTGAATAAATTCGGGAATGGCAGTGAGAGAGTTAAAAGGACGGACGGACAAGAGTGTTGATTGAGCATTGAAATTGTACACATTTTCCTTTCACATCAATTATCTAGACTGGCACACACCTTGAAGGTAGGCAACATGAGCGACATGTGACCTCCTCTTGAGATCAGACCAAAAGAAATGGGGCAGTGTGGCCTGAGCATGCCAAGTCTTTCCAGACAAATCCCGTCCAACTGCTCGTTGAGACCCCAGGCATGCAAGCAAGACATGAAGAGTTTGGCGGTGTCCATTGTAAGGTTGTACTCCAGAAGACTCAAAGACTTTGACTTCTCCTCGCGCCTCCTCATTTCCTCCTCTTCTTCATCATCTTCATCTAAAAGGTGCTCCTTGATGGTCTCCTTCATCGTTTCTTTTACCTATTTTTTTTAACGACATCAACACAAGTGTTTCAAATCAAGCGTTGAAAAATAACACAAATGTGAGTCTGGATGGCTGGATTCCTGACCTGCTTGAAGATCTTGTTGGCCAGGAAAGAGCCTCCCTTGTCAGCGCCAGCCTGGCTTTTTTGCAGCGTCTCAGGGGACACCAGCATGGGATTTGGTCTCTGAGCTTCTTCTGTTAGCAACTGGATGATTACAGCTTCCACGTCAAAGAACAACACATGCATGTCAGGATCCGTGAGGTTGGTCTTCATTGCCTGGACCACCAGTGCATTGTGAGAATATTTGGGCAGGTTTCCCTAAAAAGGAGGATGTTGGAAAGCAGTAAAATTAGTGAATCCGTCAGACACAGGAGATAAACGTTTAAGAGTAATACGATATAGCAGTCACATTTTTCAAATACCATAAAAAGAAGATGATTAAATGACAAACATTATCACATTTTGGAGGAAGGAAAATAATAATCATTAAAAAGAGCAGTCTTGTCCTGATCCTTGTGTCAACGTCAGAAAGTTAAAGTGGATGAACGTTGCCATCTAAAGGCCAAGGGTTCCATTGCACACAAGTCGATTTCTTTCACTGGGAATTCACAGATTTTTTTGGAGCATCCTATTGAGCACTTGGTTGAAATTTAACTCAATCGGGAGTTCAAACCAAGCCCACAATAAGACTTCAAAAATTCATTTATCAAAAAAAAAAAAAATTTCTGCGGGAGCACAAATGGCTTTTTCATGACATACTTAAATGTCTTGCTCAAAAGCCACCACATCACAGTGTATGATAAAAAGATAACTTGAACTACGCACATTGTCTTCGTAATAAACTCATACTCGAGGTTTACACAAATTACTCATCCAAATTTCAATGACGACTTGCAGATATACCACCAGATAAATCATCTCAACTTGACAGTAACAAAGTATTAATCAGCATATCGGCTGATTAAACATTTATTGATCTTTTTCGCCTACTTTTTACAACACTTTACCTCCTTCAGACAAAAAGAATACAAAAAGGTGGTTCTGCAGAAATGCCAGAGGGCAAAGTCAAAGTCACATATTGACTTCCTTAACACCTGACTAAAACCTGGAACTGTAAACATAGATGACGGCTTGTAGCTGACAGAGATGTAGTGTTTGTTTTGATAGTCTGACATTTCATGGTCATTATCTTTCATCACACACACGGCGGGAGAGCATACACAGCCACTCACACAGGGAGGGATGGTGGATGGTTTTGACCCATAATGCAAGAGAAATAACCCTGTGGTGGGAGGCAACGAAAACAACAACAAAACGTAACAGTGATGTATTTCTGATATTGAAAGGAGTGGTGAGGGTGTGGGGGGTTAATGCATCAGTTGTATGTTGGCCTTTCCAGAAGAGAGCGATGATCAAGACTAGATTATTGAGTCTCAGCACTCAGACAATGAACACATACCTGTTCAATTCCCTTTCAATACCACGTTTGCTTCCTGGATCTTAATCCACAGTCCTCAACTCATTAACAAATTTATTCGGGTATTGAAAAGTATGATGTGGAGCGCCATTACCGAATTTGTTTGGATTTTGTTTTACTTTTTTTGCAGGGAAGAAGGAGGATGGAACAAGCTCCGATTCATCTTGTGTGTAAATTTCAGACCTCTGGGCAATGTTCTTCCCTCCCGAATGGCGCTCCACGTCATACTTTTCAATATGCAAATAAAGTCGGGAATAGCAGTGAATGAGTAAATTGAACGCTGACTGACTGTACCTTGTCAGCATTATCTGCTGCCAGCAGATTGGTGGCAAGTGTTTGTAGTTTGTGCTGAGCCATGTTCTTCAGTGCTGCCAGGCTCCGGCGAGTCATTGCCTGCTTCAGGTTCACTGCTGAATGGCTCATGGTGTCCACGGTGGCCGGGGCCAGCTCATCACAGGCATTGAGTATCTCGACAGCGGTAATGCCCATCACACAGCGGTCCAAGGCCCCTGTAAACATTAAAGTATCGAGTAGTTGAGAGAGAAAGAGAGAGAGACCCTGGCTGCAGGAATTGTGACAGAACATAGAAAACAATGAGGTGTTATTCTTGTTTTCCTCTGTGAATTCGCACTCAACACGATTTTGGGGTGAATTTGCTCATTTTAAAGCAATGTAGGGAGAAAATCTACATGTTGTTTGTTGTTTCTGTTTTTCTCATTTCAATGCTGTTGTGCATTTTGTCTTTTGGGTTGTTCGTCTTCATAATTGTTATTTTTCAGCAATGCCAAATATCCTTCACCCCCCATACCCCCATTGATTTTATAAAGCTGAACTATCAACATCTATTGCCTTGAATGTAATTTGGTTTACAGTTATCTCAAGCTGCAACTATCCTTTGCCCTTCCAAAAGAAAGAGGTTTAGAGGAGACCCCATTAGCAGCAGACAGACCTGATATCAGGATTGGCTCTAAGTATTGAGTGAGAAGAGAAGTGGCATCATTATGCTGTGTGTGTGCGCGTGTCAGAGAGAGCGAGTGTCTATTAGTGTTTGTGTGAGGGTGTGCAAGTGGAGGCTCAGGCATCAGACATGCTATGGTGCCACGGATCACAGACAGACTCTCTTTCTTTTTGACTCCTCTCGGGCCCACTTTCTCACATACACAGACCCAAAACCGCTCTTTCCTCCATCACTGTCTCATACACACTTTTAATTTCACACTCAGTTACTCGGCAATCTCTTAGCGCTACAGCTCAATCAGGCCTCAAACACAAACACACAAACACACGCATACACATGCATGCATGCATGCATGCATGCCTGCCCACACTCGCAGGCACACAGAATGCCAAGCGATATTGTTGCAGAAGCGTATTGAAACCAAAGTTGTGCTTTTGCTGACATGCGCGTGTTATTTGTGCTAGCATCAATGTAAACTAAAATGGTTTCTGAAAGCAGCAAACTTAAGTGTTAAGAACAATTCAAAATCACTCATAATTCATAGGTGCATTTTATTATCAACAAGGTTTAAAGGACAACCGACGTCTGCGGACAAGTCGTGTCCATAATTTGTAAAATGGCTTCAAATGACTTCTACCGAGCATATTTTACAAAGAGTCCACCGCATATAGCTATATTTTACGTTTTAAGATTCGCGCTGAATATTCAGGAAGTCTTGATTTTGAGTTGGTGACGAGTCCGTACGTGATGTCACTAAAGGACCGCGCTTGACCGTAAAAAAGACGCATTGTAGAGGTCCTTCCATCACGTCAATGTATTTTGCTGTACTTGTTTGGTCTGGGGACCTCGTAATGCACTCAAAAGCCGCCAGAAGGCCAGAAGAGGGCGTCCAAGTGCCATATAAGGAATTTATCAGCCTGTGGAAACGGAGGTGGCCACAGGAGGTCGCCATTTCGTGCCTCTTTTTTTGGGTGAGAGATTTTCCCCCAATGTTGCCTCAAAATGGCACAAATAAATTCTTTAATCAATTGCAAACATGTATGCTTTCCTCTTCAGAACTATTTGAATCATATTCATAACTGGATGTGTACCAAGAAAGGATATTTGTTCGGTTGAAACTCTGGTTCGTCTTTCCTGGTTCGGTATTGTCGGAAGTTCACTTGATAAAAATATCAGCAACGACGATAGATGGTGAACAAAAAACTACTTTATTCTAATGGGACAGAAAAAGCACTTCTCGTCTCGGTGGGACGAAGACATGAGCACACGAACAAAAAGAGAACAAAGAGACAAAGAGAACGAGCTCCCGCTCTGACAAGTTTTTAAACATACACAGTGGCGATCTGTTGTCCAATCAGTTGCGGACAAGTCGATCTTCTCGTCCAATCGGTTACGAACAACTCAGTTGGGAGGGTCTTAGATTGGAGTTGGAGCTGTTGCTTCTTTGCAACGACTATTGAACTAATAAGACTGATAATTTTATTTAACTAAATTAGACTGAAATTAAACGTGCACTAATCATAATATACTAAGCTAAACATGAAAAAACATGTGTTTACTAATTCTAAACATGAAATAACGTAATATGTTTACTAATGTGCAAAAACACAATCAATATTCTCTGAATCTGAAGCCATTGTTTTGATTCACTAACAATGCAAGACGTCTTGGCGTGATGTCACAAACTGGGGGCGGGACTTTCTGAAAATGCCCAATTTGCAGCTCAACTTTTTGCAGATTTTGGACACTTTAAGTCATTTTTATTGGTGTTTTGCATTTGACTAAAAATATCAGCCTGCGTGTTTAGGGTATTTTAGATGCGATAAAACGTTTTTCTGATGTCAGTTAAAAAACAAAAAAGTGATGTCGGTTGTCCTTTAAGTGTGTAAGACAAAAATCACTATAAAATTAAAATAATAAAAAATAAAGGTTTCAGAACGCCTTTTCATATACATACTTTATACCCATGAAGGTTGAGTATGGAATTTACTCCCTTTTATAAAGGTAAAGCAACTTTGTGATTGGTCTCACCTGTATCCATCTGCCAGACATAAACTGAGCCATCGGAACATCCGACCACAAGGTAGTCATCAGCAGGGCGCCATTTGATGACTTGGATTGGGAACAGGTGTCGTGATGCAAGCATGATGCACTTCCTTTCACGAAGACTGAGCAGGCCAACAGAGTGGTCACTGGCCACAGAGCAGACACAGTGTTGCACCCGAGTCTGCAGGAAAAACAAGGGCAGAGGCGCTTCATTAAAAGACAAAATTAACCTGGGTGGGTTGTGTTGAAAAAAATAAAATACAAATAAAATTTGTATTTTTACCATATTTTCCACACTACAAAGCGCACCTCATTATAAGGAGCACCATTAACAAATTGCACATTTTAAAACTTTTTCCAGATATAAAGCTCCTAAAATGAATATACAACTGTTTCATCATTTTATATATTTCTCTGAGGTAAAGTTTTTATATTTTCGTGACACAGTTAATCAATTAACAACAGCGAGGTACGTATAATTATAATGATAAATTTCATTTATTAACGTCTTTCAAATCTCCCAAGAACACTTTCCAATCACAGGATAAGAACAGAAAACCGTTGTACTAAGTTCATCCTGACTACTTGATATCTAATTTAAAGCAGAAGGCGGAAGTATACCCCGAAACATGTCAGGTATTTGAACACCTATAATACACTGTCTGTAAGTAAAGAATCTGCTTTAAATAAGAACAGAAAAGTTTTCTGCAGGTGAGCAGCGGCAGCCATTCACACCAGCGTTCACTCAACCCACATGTAGTGTAACATTTATCACATAGTGAAGGGGAACTTTTTCGCCATTCAGCAAACACGTAAAAAATAATTATAATGCTGTTGCGGTAAATTAACTCATTGGCTGCCATTCCCGAATTTATTTGTGAATTGAAAAGTGTGACGTGGAGCGCCATTCCGGAATTTGTTCGGGTTTTTTTTTTTTTTTCTTGCAGTGGTGCCGATATAGCGCTGGTCAGACCTCTGGTAATGTTTTCCACGAGGGGGCAGCATTTGTCTTTTGTCCATGTTAGCGCATTGTTACAGCTTCAGCTGTTAAAGCGCTATATAAATCAATATATATGTATTGTATTTTGTACAGCCGCCCTCATTTCAAGCTCATATAACTCCAGACCCATATAATTTAGGAATGAACTCTTTTTCCTAATGAAAGAAAAGAGCCTAAGGTTTCTAACGCTGTATGGAATGTTAATGTCGTCCTCAAACTCAATATTCTGTGGGTCCTGCAATTTGAGTGAAAATGACAAAAACCCTGGCACTGGAGTGGACACATCTTTGCACATCGTCTGGCGGTGAATGAGTTAAACGTTTGTGTAACACAATATAGTAACACTTGGAATCGTGCCAAGCAATAACAATAACAATACCTCATATAACTGTAAAGCAATAGCATAATAATTCAATGTTGTTTACATGTTAATGTCTATCTTCACAACATGACCAACCTTGTTCAACTGTAAACATACAAAAGAAACACGTAGAGCTCACGTTTTAAGTTTATTTCCAGATATAAGGTGCACCGTATTATAAGGTGCATGGTCAGCTTTTGAAAAAAAATTGAAAGCTTTTAGGTGCGCCTCATAATGCAAACAATATGGTACTTAACTGATGGTTGGCCAAGTTCACTTCACACCTGACCTTTAAACTCGTCTCGAGGCTTGATTCGATCAATCCCTGCTGATTGGTAGCAAGAGGCAGAAACTGTGCACTGGTCATCTGTATTATTGTTACTTTAAAACTGGGGAATGACAAGGCACTGAATCAGCACCAGCTGCATGAAAGTCACCTATTTGACAAACTACACTACCAATGACCCTCAATCTATCATATATTAATTTAAAGAGTGGAGGATAATCCGGGAGAAATTTTATCTACGAATAAGCTCTTTAAAGGCAATGAATTTTCTATATCGCTAGGGCAAGTGTGAAAGACAAGGCCATAACTGCTATGTGACAAAGTCAATTGCTCAAGAACTCACGCTGCAGTTTTCCGGAGGGACGATGAGCTGGGTGATCTCTCCTCCATGGACACAGAAAATATGCTTCATCTCTCCAGTAAAAATGTCCCACACGATGACCGAGAAGTCCACCCCTCCCGACACCAAAGAGCGCTGGTCGTAGCGGGGCGATATCTGGTACGGATAAAGGACACACGTCACCTTATTCCTGTGACCTCGTAGCGTACGATGGGGTGGCCATCCTGCAGGGAACAAGCAAATCAAACTTAGATAGGTGTAATGTTGACTTTCCTAACACAAATCTTAGATTAGTGGACAATGCATGGAAATACAGACATTTATGAAGCATTGACCGTTCTTGACATATATTTGCAACTCTGAACCATTTACAGTATATAGATCGTAAGCAGTGTAAAAGGGCTCCCAAAACAACTCTCCTTTCTTCACCTCTTCTAAGCATGTGTTCTCCCTGCAGCAATTGAACGATGGCAGTCTGAGTAGCAGGAACCAAAATAATGCTGCCATCTTCTCTTCCGCATACTAGTCGACCCTGGGAGGGGATGTAGACGCTAGCCGTCACCTGAAGGAGGAAATCGGGTACATCATAATGGAAGGTAAGACAATTCTACTGCACTAGATATTTCCATTTAAAACGTCTGTATCAGAAAGTTATTTTGGCACACAATCACACCTTAATTGGTTCCTCTTTGCTGGGAAGAAGGCTGAGCTGGTCAATGATACCAGAGGACACTGGAATCAATTTATCAAATGCCTCTTGGAGACTAATGGTGGATGAGACATGCAGCTCTGGCGAAACAGGGATGGACAGCCCTGTGAGATGAGATCATCTGAGTTTGCACATACGTTTTGGAGAGCTGTGATTCCCAAACGGGTATCCCGGGATCCGCAAAGCATAGTAACATCTTTACATTCTCTGTGCCAAATAAAATCCCAAAGATGAATACATTAAGATGTTAGATCAGAGGTGGTCACACTTTTTCAGCATTGGAGCGGCTTTTGAAATGACCATGTCAAAATGGTCTACCCATTATATTCATTGGGAAATATATTGAGAATTATTGAAACGTATGTTGATGCATAACCGGATATGTTGCACAACAGAACATAATGTACATTTTTTGCCATTACCAGAGTTCACTCTGAGAACTGGCAGATGAGACAAATGCACTTTGAAAATGTCATTGTGAAAAGAAAAAAAGTCCCACTTCTATTCCGTATGAGATTTTTTTTTTTTACTTGGTCCAGCTCCCCCACTCATTTTTGTACCCTCTTATGTTTAAGAGGGGAAGAAAATGAGCAAAAAATTAGGATGTCACATACGACCAGCTTGTTAACTTTGCAATGCTCAGGGGCATTGTTTGAGCACGCACAGAGCACCTAATAATCAGATGTCATCTGACTGGTTGTCCGGTGTATCAATAAAATGAAGGGATAGCTGATAAGCTGAGGTCTAGTTTTTTTTTTTCAAAACAACTCAGCTTTATTTGTATAGCATCAGTTCATGACAATGTCACATCACCTGTGACATCATCGCGACGTATTGGGCACCCCTGTGATAGATATTTTGCCTCTCAGATGTCCCTTTGCCTCTTAGTCCCAACATGATGAAAATTTCAAATACTGTAAAAAAATTACGTTTCAATTTTCATTTGTCCTTACCTGCTGGGGTGGACAGTGGTCGTAGAGGCAAAGAGTCCGGAATGCTCCACAAAGACAGTCTACCCGAAGAGTCTCCCTGGATCAGTAGCTTGTGGAAGGGCTCCCGTCGACCAAAGAAAAAGCAAGTCACAGGAGGACATATCAGGAGCTAGAAAGAAACAGAAGTTGAGGATGCAAAAGTGAAAGACTTCATTCATCAGACGATAGCCTCATGTGCGGTTATTTGAACAAAATTTTGATCTGCTGAGGCAAAAGTCTGGGAGCCCTTGTGGAATTTTGCATCTCATGAGGTTTTTCTTTGTGCAAAGCACAGCGGACTTTTTAAAAGTTGCTTTCTTAACATGACTTGACTGAAAGAAACATATCTTTATACTGTTATCACACTAAACTTGTTCACTTTCTGAATCACATTCATTTTGAGTCCACACTTTCCATTAGCAGATGCAGATACATCCTTTGGATCAATGATGTGATTTCCCACTTGTTTATAGGCCCTGCGATTGACGCGCAACAAGTCCAGGGTGAATCTAATCTTGGAATTGTTTTCAAATTAATAGTAGTGTCCTAGTTTTAAAAAGCTGCCAAATGTCTTTAAAGGAAAATGAAGATCCCTGGCTGCCTCAATGCATTTGGGATTCTACCAGTTTATAATGTCTTTTGAAAAAGTCACCGACCTGTTTGTCTGTTAGATGCTGGATGATATATATCAGTGGTGGTATTGAGCCTTCTTTTTTGCCCACATCACTTCGGAAATGAACACTAGCGGGTAGACAGCTGGAAAACAGATAGAGATCAGAAAAACAACATTTTTGGTCTATGATGGTCTTTGACAGATGGGATGGATGATATTAGGTTCTTTGCAAATATACCTTGCCGGTAGGTTATAGATATAGCTACAGCCGTCTTCAGTCCAGATAATGACTTTGTCAGCTGCAATGAACTCTCCGCCAGCCCAGGCCTTGTCATTGTCACTGGGTACGGAGCAGAGCAGCGAATAGTCACCTGCATCAAAGACCTGACAAAAACAAATAGAGTTGAGATTTAATTTGAGCCCAAGTGTTTCTCTTCTCCCCTCATCTGTGTGTAGTATGATGAATATTGGGTTTGAGGGCCATCTCTTACCCTCCAGAACTTGGAGCAGACTACCAGAAGGCTGCTTTGAGTGAACGTACAGAAGGAAATACTTTGACAGCCTTGACAATATATGGGTTTGGATTCTTCTTCGAACACCGGGTCCAGGTCCTGAGATTTTTTTTCAATATTTTTGTTAATGTTTTTTGTCTAAACACACACACAAAAACCATTCCCAATTTCTGAACAAACAACAATAACTACCTGCATCCTGTTGACCTCTGCTGTGATGATCCAGACTTTTAAAATACCCGTCACTGACAATGCTACAACTGTATCCTCTGCAGAAAGAGACTTAAGTCAGAATTTAACCTTGGATCCATATGATGAAAAACATTGATATGAGCATTGTCATGTTAAACTGTTGTGTACATTATTTTGAGTTTGAAGCAAATTACGGAATAAACTCATTGTGTCTTCAAACCTTGAGTGCGGTGTGATCGGATAATACTCATGGAGCTGATCCAGTCGGGGGATATTTTGGACACCAGTGAGTATAGCACCTCCAAACTGGTGGCATCCACCACAAGAATCTCTGGGTAGTGGCCATTACAGAGCAGACGACCTTCTCGCTGCGCGCTAACCGTGAACTGATAGAACTGTAGAATCACAGTGGGAAAAAAAGGAAGGAAAACATAAACCATAAAAATGAGAAATGCTGGTAATGATATTTCAACACTAGTGCACACTATAGTATGTTTGTAAAATAAGAATATGATGGTAACTGTTAGAAAGAGACTCAACTGTGAATATGTGTTTATTTGAGGATAAATAAGAAATGCACATCATAAATGAATTTACCTGTATGCCAGTGTGAGCACAAGCCAGTTTTGTAAATTCAATACAACGACCATCATTTACATCCCATAGACACATCTCCCTGGAAACACCAAAACTATGTTATTGTACATGATAAAATTAAAACTGTTATACAGGTATGTCTAAATACGATTTAGGGGAAAGCCAATGTGCTCTCCATTCAGGCAGATTTTCGATCTATGATAGCCTATAAAATATTAACAACAGGTTTGGAACCAATAGTTGGGTAAGAAAAACGATATACAAGATGTAGTACTGTACATTTCACTCACCCACTCTCTGATGCACTGACAATGTACTGTTTATCTGAGCACGCACTGGCTTTCGACAGACAGGTGATTGAGGCAGTATGGCCAAACAACATGGCCCTGGGACAAATCTGAAACAAAAACAAGTGAACCACAAAAACAATTGAAGTTACATGCGGCGAGGACTGTCATCAAATAACCGCAGAGACAGGGCGAGTAAAGATTTGGCTTTATAGATGTGCTCCAAAATAAACAAAAATCTCAAGAGCGTGCCCTTTTCCCGTGGGGTGACCTTAAATTTTTCAGGCTGATAATTCTGACCCTCTTTATAAAATACGGAGCACAGGTTTTATTCAAAACCATGCTGTTCCCAAATTCTGTGGCTTGTCTTGTCATCTTTGTGTTGTGTTATACACCCTGTTAGGATGTGAAATTGTAATAAAAAACGCTTCTTACAGAGTATGTTAAGGTATAATGATCCAAATCTTCTGACATTTCCTGAAACTTAAATTCCGATACAACCGGTTCGATCTAGAGCTGACATTATGTCACTTCATTATAAGGTTTTATGTGTTTTTCTATGTATTTGTTTATTGTTTTGTTTTGTTTTGTTTGGGGGTGATGATGCCGTAGAGAATGAGGCAAAGGTGAAAAAAACTGAATTTGGTCAACAAATAATCGCATCACTTGGTGATGGGGGGGGGGGGGGGGGTAAAAACCTCACCGGCTAATGAAAGACACAGCAATAAACAACACCATATGATATTTCATTACCTCTAGCTCAGACGTCAGGTCCCAAAGGCAGATTTGTCCATCGTGACAGCCAGTGATGATTGTGCTGAAGTCGTCCATCACCAACAGGCTGCTGATACAGTGGGTTGGAGCGGTGCGGCCCCATAGAACAATGGGTAGAACCAGATTGTTCCCTGACATTGTGCTAATCTGTCTGGTAGAGTTGAATTCAAATGAATGAGTGTGAACACCAAAACCAGAAAAAATACATATCATATTCCAATGACGCAGCCCGGTGATTCAGTAGTCAATCTCACAGTGCAGAGGTAATGGGTTCAATTCCACCTTCTGCCTCCCTGTGTGGAGTTGGCATTTTTTCCCCGGGCCTGCGTGTGTTTTCTCCAGGTAACCCGGTTCCTCCCACATTCCAAAAACATGTATTGCAGGGTGACTGAACACTCAAAATTGTCCGTCCCTTTGTGTGAGTGTGAGCATGGATGGTTGTTCGTCCGTTTATGTGTGCCCTGCAATTGAGTGGAAACTAGTTCAGGGTGTCCCATGCCTGCTGCCTGAAGTCGGCTGGCATAGGCTCCAGCTCCACCCGCGACCCTTATGATGATAAACCAATTGGAAAATGGATGGAAGAATATTTCAATGAACTGCACTCCAACTGTCTTCGGCCAATACCTTTTGCCCAACACACACACACACACACACACACACACACACACACACACACACACACACACACACACACACACACACACACACACACACACACACACACACACACACACACACACACACACACGCACACACACACACACACACACACACACACACACACACACACATACACACACACACACATGCGCACGCACGCACACACACACACACACACACACACACACACACACACACACGCAAATAATAATAATAATAATAATAATAATAATCTTCTTTTCCTTTTGGATTTTCCCTTCAAGAGGTCGCCACAGCAAATCAGTGTCCTCCATCTTTAGAGGTTTGATCCGCATGTTTGTTTTGGCCAAGCTTTTACGTTGGATGCCCTTCCTGACACAACCATCTGTATTTATCTGGGCTTGGGACCGGCACAAGAAGACTTATGTCCCTTTGTGGCTACAGAACAAGCAACTCACTCAGTAAAAGGCTCCCAAACACAAAATGGTCATCGGCACAGCAACATTCAAAAAAGCAAAAACTATACTACTACTACTACTACTACTACTACTACTAATAATAATAATAATAATAATAATACATTTCTAAGCGGCTTTCAAAACTATATATATTAATAATACATTTCTAAGCGGCTTTCAAAACGATATATATATATATATATATATATCCACCCATCCATCCATCTTCCATACCGCTTATTCCTCATTAGGGTCGTGGGGGGTCGGGGGGCTGGAGCCTATCTCAGCTGTCTTCGGGCACGAGGCGGGGGACACTCTGAATTGGTTGCCAGTCAATCGCAGGGCACACAAAGACATACAAAAGTCACACTCACACCGAGGGACAATTTGGAGTGGCCAATTTGCCTGCCATGCATGTTTTTGGAGTGTGGGAGGAAACCGGAGGAGCCGGAGAAAAACCCACCCGGGCCCGGGGAGAACATGCAAACTCCACACAGTGAGGCCAGACGGGGACGCGAGCCGGTGACCTCTGCACTGTGATGCGAACCGGCGACCTCTGTACTGTGAAGCCGGTGTGCTAACCACTCCACTACCGGGCCCACAAATGCACACAGTTTTGATTAAAAAAATAAAAAAAAACACTGTAGTACAGTGTTTATAATGTACAGTTACTCTGCATTATATCCACCAGCTAGACTGTTGAAATTTAGTTCATATACTAAAAGCTTTTGAACACTTTAATAGCGATTTGAAGAGGGACAGCAATGCGGTCTCACTGCAGAGCAAGCCAGCACAGTTAGCATAGTGATTGAGCAATCCATGGTGAGGTGCTGCCTCACCGCTCGTCTCCACTTAGTATTTGAACGGTAAATGTGAAAATTCAGCGATTTTGAAAAAAAAAAAATCCAAAAATGGTGACGTTAAATGGAAAACATTGTTAAAGGAAAAATCACTAAATAAATATAACTGTTTAATTTATTTTGACATTTGATATTTCCATGATGCCTCCCCTGACTTCATAGCATTGCTTGTCATCCACAATTCATATTACTGGGGTTTTGTAACATTGCGTTTCAGCATTTCTCGCAATTCTTTCATTCAGAAAACGTATTATGATAGCATCTTATGATGCTGCTTTCGCGGCATGACAACTAGTATTCGATAACTCAGTCAACAGTTATTAACTATATGGTTCGTGTGAACACACAAAAATTTGCTTGATGCAGTTATTAGCGGAGTGGTGAATATAAGTGGCCAATATAATACACAAAAAAAAACATTACATCGGACTAACTGTACGTGGTCAAATAACAGCGCAATGCTGAACAGTGCAGACCAGGGGTGTCAAAGTCATTTTTTGCCGCGGGCCACATTGTAGTTATGGTTTCCTCTCGAGGGCCGTTATGAATTTGGGGAACCCATTAGAATGTTTAAATCCCTTCAAATATTACATATAGAGCACACGGCAAATTAATGAATAACTCGTTTTCAAATCTGAAGTCAAGAATAATGACTTTTATTGTGGTTGACATCCAAAAATATGACATTTTGGCTCAGATTTTAGCAATCATCATGGAATTTAACAAGTTTGATTTGCTTTTGCGGGCCGAAAAAAATGATGTGGCGGGCCGGATTTAGCCCGCGGGCCTTGACTTTGACACTTGTGGTGCAGACAGTAGCAAGACCATGCTCAAACGTGGGCAGGAAGAATATGACATCAGTCATTGTACGTCTCTTATCAGAACACACACATCAACGACATCGACCATTGACTCAATTTGCGTCAAAGCAAATTAGATCTTCCACAGAGGAAATAGCACGAGACACTGCCGATTATAACTTCTATGTTTTTGTTTCCTTTTCGTCGTGGCATCCCGTCGTTTCATATTTATTTGCGCAGCACCGAGACACTCAAGAGCTGGGTTTCATCCGCTCGCTGGGATAGAAAATAGAATGTTGAATTAAACATTATTGAAACGTCTACGATTTGACGTTGACGACAGATTAGGTCAGCGGTGAAAAATGCAGCTCAAGTGTGTATTAATTCCACGAATGGGTGTCGCAAGTGGTTTTCAAACGCAACTCTTAGTTGCATTGTCAATAGTTTCCAGATGTATACGCGATATAATCTACATCTATCCGATCAGATGCAAAAATGCTATGCTACGATGAGGCCATTCAAATGTAATGCTGTGACTTCCGGGTTACTAAAGCCTATTTTTACATGTAAATACAACGCTCACCTTGTGGATACGCACCATAAACTGCCGATCACTGAGACATCTCCTTCCTGGTGAATTTCGGCAAGACGATCGAAGTCAGTGGTAAACAAAATTGAAATAAAATCGGAGATTGTTTTCAGATTTAAATTCAGGCAAACATTTCGTGACGGTCAGTCAGTCTTATCACAAGACATCGTTTGGCTCTGACCCTGAACGCATCCGGGAATTTCTTTCAAAATAAAATATTTGATTGCACCATTTGCGGCACTACTGTAGTGTAGTGTCACGCTGTTTTACCGTACCGCGTACTACTGTATATAATGAAGTTTATAGGTTTATACCCCCGCAGCAATCGTTCTCCAAATGTGGTACAAATACGTACAAGAGTTCCTTCAGATATCTTAAAATTGTCATCGACCTTTAATTAAGTACAGTGCAAATTTCCCCATTGTGGGACGATTAAAGGTTTTCTGATTCTTTATTTGATAAGTACAGTTCAGTTGAACTTCAATTTACTTTCAATGCATAGCTGCCATTGGATCCATAAATAAGGGCTCTCCCCTCTCAAGTCTTTTGCATCATGAGCAACACTGACAAAATGAAAGCCACTTCGGAAACCAGTGGCATGAATGTTATGCGCGCTCATTCTAGCAGTATGCGAAACATTAACTGCCCAAATACAGTGAGTAATTTTAGGTAATGTCTATTTTGCATACATTTTGGTACTGTGTTATCATGCAAAATGTCAGCAATTTGCAAAATTTGTGAGAACTATTGAACCTCCTATTCTACCAGATTTTAATGTTGGTCAAGACGGTGGTACTCAGTGTCAAATGAAAGAATGACTGATCGAGGTCAACAGTAAAATACATTGAAGGATTAAAAAAAAAATATTTACGAATATTATTAAAATGTTGCTTCAGGAAGAGTTTCACATAACTTCAGGAAAGACAGGCATACCTTTGAAAAAGGATTTTTATTTACAGGAATTTTAGATTGAATTACAATACAAATGTATATAGACTGATAGTCCCCAGAGACTGATAATTCTTTCAATCAGAAGTTGAGCAGTGTGCACATGTATGCGTGTGGTGCGTGACAATGTCTGCTTGAAGTACAGCAGCTTTGGAAAAGGGAAGTCCTTCAGAATATCAGTTGTCTCCTCTTTCCCTCCATTTGTCCTGACTCAATGACTCTCTCCTTTCTTTCCAACAACCTGTATGAAGAATAGATCATGACTTCATTGGCTGAAAAAAAACATTTTACATATGCGCTCAGCTTTTGCAGATTTCATACTCTTTTGAAGTCATTCATGTTGGTGGCTTGTACTGGTGTCCCAATGAACGTCAGGTGGTTTATTTTTGTTGTCTCCTCATCCCCTTGGTTTGATTTGACGAACAACTAGCGGATGGAGAAAGAGATAAAAATAATATAAAGAAAATGTATTTTTTTCTATCTTTTACTGTTTAGTTTTTTTTAAATATCAGGTGACAAGCAGCAACCCTCTACTATGGGGTAAGAACAATATTTGATGCTAACATGTTAAGAACTAAATATATAGTATTTGCTCACTAGCATTTTTTAAACCATACTTCAGACTGGATAAAAATTCCAGTGTCCATTGATGATAAAATGAAAATTTGATGTTTTAATCATAGGACCAAACTTCAATTTAGAAATTGTGCTACTTGTTTGACAATTGGTGCAAATCGAAATGAGCATCTTAAAATTCAATTAGAATTTATTAAAAGCACAGAAGTACTGGGAGTGTTCGGGTTCTTACCGTTACACTCTGAACGTTCTGAAACTTGACATAACGCAGTGGAATGATTCCATCATCTTTGTAGTCTTCCTCTGCTAGTTCCAGAGTTTGGGTAGCTTCATTTCGCTCGGCATCATCAAAACCCAAAGAGCGCGGGAGATTGATAAATATCTTAACCACTTTCGGAGCCTGGGCTGGTGCACAAACAAGGAAAATAACATTTTGCATAGAAGAAAAGATGAAGGATCAAGGAAATAGAAGTCAGGTTTCAGAATAGCTGAACTGGTTAAATCAATGAAAAAAAGACTCACCAATGTCTGAAGACTGTAGCTTCATGGAAAAGAGCTTCACAGGTTGGTTGAAGGCGATAGTTATTAGTAGCTGCAAAAAAACATTAATGTTTGGATCTCGATTTTCAATATGATACACATACAGTATATCGCCAAATGATACTCTGGTTGCTGTCTGTTTTTACCATTACCTGTTCATCACAATCTGACTCCAGATGGGAAGAGTCTTTCAGTAAGCAGCTGTCAAGGCCACAGTCATCACTCTCGTTGAGGCACTCGCAGCCGGCTTTGTTGATAAAAGGCATGAGGTCCATCTGAAAATACGATAAAGTACTATACTACATTTGAGCTTGATTTGAAAGTCAACCAAAATGCTCATCCATCCATCCATCCTTTATCTGTACTGCTTATTACTCATTAGGGTCGCGGGGGAAGGGCGGGCGGGGATGTGGCCTCTCCAAGCCATCTTTGGGCACTAGGCGGGGGACACCCTGAATTGGTTGACAGCCAATTGCAGGGCACAATGAGAAAAACAACGACTCACTCTCACACTCACAGCAAGGGACAATTTAGAGTGTTCAATCAGCCTGCCATGCATGTTATTGGAATGTGTAAGGAAACCTGAGGACCCGGAGAAAACCCACGCGGGCACGGGGAGAACATGAAAACTCCACACAGGGAGGCCGGACTCACGACCTCTGCACTGTGAAGCTGGCGTACTGACCACAATTAGGCAACTTTTTCATAAAACCGTCTTTATCGGGGATCGGCCGCCCGCGATTCTACAGTCGGGTGAGATTCTTTCATTCTTATGCATTGCCAGGAAAATGTATTTAAAATTGTCAGAAGTGTGTATTTGTCTCAAAAACATGAATCACTTCTATTAAGTTATCTAACTGTACACATGGTGGCAGTGTTGAAATGAAAAAGGAAGATAGTATGTGATGATTTTTGTATGAATTTGTGTTGTGCTGTTCATAGCCTGTTAAGACATTAAAGTGTTTGGCTACACTCTGACCTTGTCATGTTGCTTTCCGACACCACACTTTCTTTCTTATGACCTTATACAATTTATTTGATCAGCATTCGCCTTATTCAGAACGATTTGTGAGCACTTGATGGCAGATTTCACAGGTGGCATGCGCGAAAAGCTCAGCAACACACATACTCCACAATATCTGCACAAAGTATTTTAGTTTGTTTGATTTTAGTTGTAAATTGTAACATTATTTTGTTCTCAAAATGTTAAAATCAAATTATGAGTAACTTGAATGACTGCTCTTCATTCCAAATAGGCAGCACACGTTCCAACAGCCCACAAAAAATATTTATGTATTTCTTCTGTATTTGTGGATGTTTTTTGTAAAAATTGAAAATGTGTATTTAATTAATAAAATGTAATAATGCATAGATATATGCTAACATTGTCATTTCCGATGACACTGCGGATTCTAGTGCTGTCTTTTCCATGGAATTCGGGTCGAAATGGCTTTTTGGGTATACAAGGTTGCCAACCTCTGGTTTCGATGTTTTCAAGTGATGTCCACTTACATATCCCTTTGGAATGTCAGAGTCCTCACTGTTTCCTGGATCATTCTCTGTGAGCTGTTTGATCTTGTCCTCCAGGCCCACAGCATCTGCTCCTTGATAGTGGTCCACTCGATCCCGGTTCCTGAAGAATAAGAATGTCGGTGTGGCTGATATGTTGTTGGCTTCCTTTGTTGTCTAGGGAAAAAAAGAGATTGTTAAGTCAAATGGCCTAAAGAACGGCTTTTCCTCAATATGCAGATTGATATGTTGTTTTTTCACGCAGTGATAGAATGAAAGAACATCCAAAATATTTGCAAACTTCATACTTACAGTACAAGTTGAATTACTGATGCATAAACATCCCACATTAAAAAAACATAATTTCACTACATCCTATAATTAAAAACAACACAATAACAAAACAACAACATACATAGTTGTATTGCGTCACGTGTTTGAGCTCAGACTGACCGGACAGACATGGACATCAACTTCAAGGAAGACAACCTGTGGATACTTATTACTCAACATGTTGAATGCTGGAGCTATTCTGACACATGGTCGGCACCTGAGGAGTAAGCAGAATAGGATCTTAACTTCATCAAGTCACACAGAAGTGCTCAAGTAATTGATAAAATAGTATATCTGACTTAAAACAACAAAATGCAGTTAGCACGCAGCAAAGCTGTGTTTTGTTCCAGACCGAATAATGTTGGACTGTCTTGTATGCGTGTTCTCCTGATCGGAATATCGGACACTGTTAATCAGAGTCTTCTTATTTTCCTTTGGGCTTTTCCCTTCAAGGGGTCGCCACAGCCAATCAGTGCCCTCCATCTTCAGAGGTTTGATTCGCATGTTTGTTTTGGCCAAGCTTTTACGTCGAATGCCCTTCCTGACACAACCCTCTGTATTTGTCCGGGCTGTTAATCAGAGTACTGTATTATTATCAATGGCGACGGTTGAATTAGAGCCATCGCTAAGTGGCTGACTAAAATATACGGTCATCTGCCATCATGGAATCAAGTTGACTCTTACTCAACACGTATAATATGACAGAATAGCTGATTGGCAAGTAAACACAGGAAATGGGTTTACTGCAGTCAAATACTGGACAACTAGGGGAACATGACCATTTCAAATATTATTTATCTTTTCAACGCTGACCCAGGACTTTATTCGCTATTCTTCACACATATTATATCAGCCAACCCACCTTTGGATTTCACAAGAACCGTAATAGTGCCATCTCATTGCAAGCAAGTCTGCTCGAAACGCAATCGCTAGCATAATGCTAATCACACAAGCTACTGTTTTCTGATATAAACAACGTTTACGCCATTTGTTTCGAACAGGTAAAAATGACAACCTGTAACCAACCGATTTAACTGGAGTGAGATTTCTGGTTGAGGGACGGCAACCAACGTGGGTCTTACCCGGCCATTGTGAACTTTACCACCGTGAGCTTCGAGCCGGCGGCCACTAGCTCCGGTAGAAATTCCGGATCGCTCGCGATCACTTTCACACCGACCATGGTAGAATGAGAGACGTAGAATGAGTGACTATTATTCCCGGAATAACACAATCACACTTAATTGCTGTAAAGTATATTGAGGTGTTTTGAGCTTTGCGTCAAAAGTAAGCTCAGATTGGCTGTCTATTGGTGAAGAGGCGCATTCAGACACGGCAAGTGATTCGACATGTGACATTCTGACTGGCCAATTGGAGTGGATCATGGCGAGGCCCGTTTTCAACGCAGTCTTTCTTTCACTTTAAGATTACCGTCGCCTGGCGTATCGGAGTGTGATCGCGTCCATAAATTTGACATTGACATTGACATTGACAGTGTTCAATTTTTATTGCTACATAAACTATTATTCGGTTCCAAAATACTCTAGTTTTTTATCTTGAGACTTGTAAATGTAATTCTTAAAACCGATTTTCTTTCAAATAATATTTCTTTCATAAAGAAGGAATTACAGTTGTCCTCCATTGTTTATTGTAGTTTGTCACATAAACATATATTGGAATGCTGTTTTATGCTAAAAGGTCCCGTATGACATCAACTATTTTTCACACCCGAGACTGCATCACTGACGTGAAAACTGGGAATGGGCCAAGGCTTAAAACGAAATACAGTGAGACCTCAACTTACAAACACCTTATCTTACAAACTTTTCATCTTAAGAATGTCAAATTTATGAAAATTAAACCTTATAATAAGCACTAGATTCATAATACACACCCACCATGGCGGGCGGAGTGATCTTCGGCGGAAGCACACACGCCGAACAGCGCTCCAGCCGGCACTACTTTGCAAACCCCCTCTCATTGAATGCACACGTTGATCACCTACTTCGAGCTTTTTGCTGATAATTTTACTATGATGGGACCGAAAAAAAAAAACCCTGCACAGGCTCGTGTTCAGCCCAAGAAGACACAAAATAAAATCACCGTCGCTGAGAAGAAGGAGATAGTTGAAAAACACGAACGAGGTGTGTGTATGTGTGATTTAGTGGCCGAGCACGTCTATGCTAAGTCAACCATTGCTCCCATTCTCCGGAACAGAGAAGCCATCAAAGGTCTGTTGCAAAGGTGTCTGTTGCAAAAGGTGTTTCGGTGCTCTCAAAGTGACGGTCTCGGGCAATCGAAGAAGTTGAAAAACTTCTGTTAATTTGGATTAACGAAAAGCAGCTATCCGGCGACAGTGTGAGTACAGCTATTTTATGCGAGAAAGCATGGCTAATTCACGCCGATATCGCAATGCGCCAACCTGAAAGTTCGGCGCTTATTGAGGATTTTAAAGCCAGTAACGGATGGTTCGAGAACATGTGAGGGCGAGGAGGAGAAGGCAATGTTGGCAAAGTGGAATGATGTGCAGGCTTTTACCGAACAGTTCCATGCAGAAAATACTGGCTATGACAATCATCAACGTGCCTTATGGAAGGTGACTGTCCTTCCATAAGCCATCAACGACCGTCATAAAGGTAAATAAAACTTTATTTTACAGCACAGTTTATTTCTTTAATTACAGTCCTCATGTAATGTTCCTCTCTTTGTGACTTTATGATACAATGCAGTGTATTTATTTCATTACAATACAATAGCACATTTATTATATATAGAATAAGGTATGTTGTGTGTAGTTTTAAGGCTTATTTAGTTAAAAACTATATATATTTTATGGAAACCCGGGAACGGATTATTCCCATTTTAATGGTTTCCTATGGGAAACATGTTTTTGAGATACACACTTTTTTCCTTACACACTCTGTCTGGGAACCAATTAAGTTCGTAAATTGAGGTCTCACTGTACTACGTCTGTGTAAGCTCTCAGTCGTACAGGAGTGGTCCATCGATGAGAAGGTTTCTTCAGCCGTCATCTGTACAAAAGTGAAGGTTTCGGACGTTTCGCCTCCTATCCAAGAGGCTTCGTCAGCGAACTAAAGTCTGACTGGTCGTATCGGCCCCATTTATATATCCCTAATGTCCAGACCTGGTGGCGCCGGACACAGCTATGATAATTATGATGATGATGATTATCATAGCTGTGTCCGGCGCCACCAGGTCTGGACATTAGGGATATATAAATGGGGCCGATACGACCAGTCAGACTTTAGTTCGCTGACGAAGCCTCTTGGATAGGAGGCAAAACGTCCGAAACCTTCACTTTTGTACAGATGACGGCTGAAGAAACCTTCTCATCGTCTCACTGTACTGTGTACATTTTGCACCGAACAAGTGACTCATAATAGCTTAACATAGCCAGATCACCACATTTAGTATTTGATGCTGCCCTTGGTGTTTATAGGTCAACATGATTGCCAAAGCTCTTTATTTGCTTTTACAACAAGCAGTAACAGATTGCACAGTCATTGAGGATCTGCTCTGTGCAGCAACTCATGCCCAGTCACCCAACACACTGACAAACCAAATTAAGAGCAGCTTTTAACTACGACTACAACATGCAACTATTTAAAAGCATTCTAAAAAGTCTGTGGCTTCATCGCTGATACAAGAAGTAGTCATATTCAGGATTGAGGTTAAATTCATGATTAACCGCGTTGATTCTGAACTCAACACAGAAAACAAAATTGTTGTGGCGGGCACTAGGACCAGGCATCTCACCCAGCAGGTGCACGGGAGGGGGCGGGTTTATGTTACATATATTTCACTGCATTGTCTGAGTTAGATCCACTTGTTAGCCGTTGGAATAAACATGTGGCGTCTCACGGATGTACGCCTGTCACCCCTTTGATGTCCTTGATGTCTTTCAAGTGAGCCTGACTCAGTCCCACACTGGCCACAAACACCTCTCCACATTCAGTCGTGTGTGCAGTCCATTTTTTAAATTCCGTTCTGTAATATTTTGGATGTCCATGAAACACGTATGCGATAAAACACCTCTTCAGGAGCTCATGACTGTAGCACTTCAACACAAAAAATAAAAGCAACATTTACTGAGATTACAAATATTTCCTAATTATCAACCAAATTTTATTTCTAATTCATTTTTCACACTGTAAAGAAAACAAACACTAGTCTACCACACATCCCCCTCCAACACCACCTCTAGGCAGATCAGACGTTGAATTTAATTTAAGCAAACTGTATTGCCAAGAGGCGGCCTGGTAGTCGAGTGGTGATCACACCGGATTCACAGTGCAAAGGTCGCGGTTCGCGTCCCGGTCCGCCCTCCGTGTGAGAGTGACTGTTGTATGTCTTTGTGTGCCCTGCGATTGGCTGGCAACCAAGTCAGGGTGTCCCCCACCTCGTGCCCGAGGACAGCTGAGATAGGCTCCAGCACCCCCCGCGACTCTAATGAGGAATAAGCGGTACGGAAAATGGATGGATGGATGTATTGCCAAGAGGGATGTCCCGATGAGGTCTACTGGCAAGGAGACAACATTTTTGGTTTTACGTATCAGCCAGTACGGCTGTCCGATCAAATACTAAGGCAATTCATTGTGGAAAAAAATAGTGTATTTGCAATTTTTCCCAAATTATTCTAAAAAAAATCCTACATGTTGTTAAATCTATTTACTATATTTTTTATAGTGACCATCCCAACACATCTGCGCCAGTTGTTATGTGTCATAAACTTTTATTTTTTTCCCCTCTTTTTTAATAAATATTATAAACATATTGGTCAACTCAGGCGGCCCGGTAGTTCAGTGGTTAGCACACGGACTTGCTGCTGAAAGACAATTTTGAATTCATGGACAAGTATAATTCACATTCATTTGTGATTTAGATGTTTTTAGGTCAAGGTCTAAGAGGGCCTTGCTGGACCTGACGGCCCACCACTGATAAAATGTATTTTCAGGTCTGGTGACGTACATGGCACCAATATAATCATTATAATGGATGGATGTTTCCTCAGTTTGATACGTTTTATGTATTAATCGGTAAACAATACCTTTACACATTTTAAGCGTTTTCGGGCTCATATTATATTTTGTCCAATTTCCAATTTGGATTTTTGTCCAAGAATCTCCTTGGACCATGATGTTTGCAGATGACATTGTGATCTTTAGCGAGAACAGGGAACAGGTGGCGGAGAAACTAGAGATGTGGAGATATGCCCTCGAAAGGAGGAGAGGAATGAAGATCAGTCGCAGCAAGACGGAATATATGTGTGTGAATGAGAGGGATCCAAGTGCAAGAGTGATGCTACAGGGAGAAGAGATAAAGAAGGTGGAGGATTGTAAGTACTTGGGGAGGTCAACCGTCCAAAGCAATGGAGAGTGTGGAAAAGAGGTGAAGAAGCGTGTCTAGGCAGGCTGGAACAGCTGGAGTAAAATGTCAGGTGTTATGTGTGATAGAAGGGATAGAAGGAAAAGTGTATAAAACGGTGGTGAAACCAGCCATGATGTTTGGACTGGAGACAGTGCCACTGAAGAAAAGACAGGGAGCAGAGCTGGAGGTAGCAGATCTGAAGATGTTGAGGTTTTCTTTGGGAGTGACCAGGTTGGATAGGATCAGGAATTAGTACATTAGAGGGACAACTCATATTAAAGGCTTTGGAGAGAAAATCAGAGAGGCCAGACTGAGATGGTTTGGACATGTCCAGAGGAGAGAGAGCGACTATATCGGGGGAAGGATGCTGAATCTTGAACTGCTAGGCAGGAGACCGAGAGGAAGAGGTTTATGGATGCTGTCAAAGAGGACATGAAGGTAGCTGGTGTGAGAGAAGAGGATGCACAACACCGGCTTAGATGGAGGACACTGATTCGCTGTGGCGACCCCTGAAGGGAAAAGCCGAAAGGAAAAGATTATATTTTGTCCAATTTAGAAAACCCCCAAACTACATGCTTCGTGTTTACAGTATTTTCATCGAGGGATCAAAATTACAATAGGAAATCAACACGGAGCTCACATCCGTAGAGGCCTCGCGTGCAGTTCGTGAACGTGTCAAACCCGTTGAGTGGGTTGTGAGGGCCGGACAGGTAAGGTTGCGTGGGGGAGGAGGAAGGGAAGGGCGGGTGCCGTGGAGCGTCTCTACAAGCAGGAAGAAGGAAACATGGTGCGCTGACACACCGGCTGGACAACCACCTACAGAGCTTTTTTTTACACTTTTTAAAATAGTTGTTACCACTCATCAGGAAAGAACAGTAAGTACAATTGAATATAATCTTAGACGATTTTTTATTTGTTCAGTTTCCGGTTGCTATTGAATAGTTGCTTGCTTCAAACACCTCGAAGGGAGTGTCAATGCCTCACCTGGGCTAATGCTCTTGTTCCATTCAAGATTTTATCTGTGTCAAAAGTGCAGCATGCTTTTTGTTTTACATTTTAGCCCTATCAGAATTCGAAATGTGTGCATTTGTAACCGAGCCGAAATCGTCGAAAAAAGTTATAATTCCTTTATCGCACGTCAAACCACAAACGTACTTCCGAAAACGGGTCCAAGCGATCCTAATATTTTTTTCTCCCACACATAATTGTGGGCACTCCTTGTAATAAAGGCACACACTAGGGCAAATGCAAATATTTAATACGGTATTAAAGTAAGAGATTTTTAATGTTTTTTTTTTTGTGAATGAATGTGGTTTTAGCTACACTACACAAGCAAAATCATTTTGTTGCAGTATAATGTTGTAAAGTTGCACACCACTGCATATAACATCTGCAACAATTAGTTTATTTTTCAGACACACACCACTATTAGAGGAAAAGTAACACTTTTACTTATTTTGCATACTGTTGCAGTGTCTAGTTCCATTCCGAACATACAGTATACTGTAACCACAAATTACCACAATGTAAAATCAATGCCTCTTTCAAAGAAAGTGTTTTGACCTTTTCTGTTCTTTAGTTATATCAGTGCATCGGCATTAGACATATGAGAATAATCATTAAATCCTCTCAACCAAATAAAGATTTCTTATTCAGCCTGAATCATAATGATTGATAAGTTTCCACTTCAAGCAACACGTGTGCAATTTCTCAAATCGGATCTGGGCCTTGACTTCGCGATATGGCCTCAACATCCAGTAGTTCTGATTCTTCTTACTTGAAAAATAAACAGTATTGTGTTAATCAGATAGCGTGAACACCATGTAGAAGACCATTTTTTTGGCTTTCACCATAAGTGCTCCCAAGAGGCATTTTGGAGTGAGTTTGTGAGAGCAAAAACTGTTTGAATGAATGAGAACAGAACCCGGTCAACCAGGTCTTCTCTCGGATTCAATTCCAGTGACATCATAAAATTTCCTCTGTATGACTCGTCAAAAATTCCCACCAGCAACCTCTAAAACCTTGTAGCAAGTATTTTGTGTTGAAATTATCCACTCAAAAGTCAAGTTGCGTGACTGTTCAACTCTATTGTCTTCCAATTGAATTTCGTGTCAATATAATTATTCAAAGAATTCTCATTGTTTTACGCAAGTCTTCATTGATCACAAAAAGACAGTGTAACCGGTGATCAGAATCTCTTAAAACAACACAGCACACACCAATTACAGCTTTTTGATACACATTTTGAACGCTGTCATTGTCACTTGTTGAACAGTGACGTGCAGTCAGTGGAGGCAGGTGAGGCAGTGCTTCACATGTCATCATGGAAAGCTGTCATGGAAATATCAAATGAAAAAATAAATTAAACAGTTAGATGTATTTAGTGATTTGTACTTTAAAGTTCTTGTCCATTTAACTTCACTGTTTTAGGATTTTTTTCAAAATCGCTGAATTTTCACATTTACCATTCAAATACGAAGTAGAGGCAAGTGGTGACGTCATTGATGACGTCAGTGCCTCACCAGCCATGAACCTCACCGCACGTCACTGTTGTTGAACACTTTAATGTTGCAAGGTTGAGGATAGTGTTTTATTTTGACACAGTTCATCCAGGCTCGAGCCACCTGCCCCGCTGTTTACTTTCAACAAGCAACGAGCCAAAGTTTTGATTAGGGAAATCATGTCAGGCTTTGGAGAGAAAGTCAGAGAGGCCAGACTGAGATGGTTTGGACATGTCCAGAGGAGAGAGAGTGACTATATCGGGAGAAGGATGCTGAGCCTTGAACTGCCAGGCAGGAGACCGAGAGGAGGACCAAAGAGGAGGTTTATGGATGTTGTCAAAGAAGACATGAAGGCAGCTGGTGTGAGAGAAGAGGATGCACAAAACCGGGTTAGATGGAGGACATTGATTCACTGAGGCAACCCCTGAAGGGAAAAGCCAAAAGGAAAAGATGTCAGTGCTCTCTATGCAAAGAGCTCACAGACAAAATCGTTTGATTTATAACCAAAACAAACTCCATGGCAAACGGTGAAGGCACTGATGAAAATAATTAATGTGGATAAATCCCCAAAAAATTCAACAGGGTTCTCAGCGATAAGTAATAAATTTATTTTTGATTTTATGACAGAAACAAACAATGTTAACATTCATTCAATAAATCGGTTATCATTTATTCTCAATAAAATGTTTATAATGTCTTGAACAAGAATACTTTTTGAGGCTTTTTGTGGTTACATATATTAAATCGCAAAAATGCGTTTCATATGTTTATCATTTTATATTTTTATACTTTTATATACAGTAAAGTCTCGTTATATCGATATTCAAGGGAGTCCGAAAAAAATATCGATATAACCGGGACTATCGATATATCCGACCCTGTTTGCATGTAATTTTCTCCGTGCGTGCATAGAAATAGTATCGATATAACCGGGACTATCGATATATCCGATATCGATATAACGAGACTTTACTGTATTTTGATGCTTTGTACTACGTCCAATTCTTTTTATGAAATGTTTTTGTGCAATTGTACATTTCAGTCTCCTGAAGTTTTATTTTGTGCATCGAATACTTTGTTTTATCTTTTGACCCATCCCACATCCCTTTCAATGTTGCTGCTGTAGATTGCAAATTTCCCCATTGTGGGACTATTAAAGGCTTTCTGATCCTGATAAAGATGTGGCCAAATCTCCACCTAAACACCTTTTTCTGTTTGAACGAACAAAGGTACCCAAACGAGTGCCCTTTATTGGCAGAGGCCCCCTCTAATGCATCGTAATGACTTTTTAAAATGTTTTTTTTTCTTCATCCGAAAAGAACATAACCAGTCTTGCTTGGGGTGTGCCACCAAGTTAACCCACAAATACATCACTCAGAATAAAGCTTTTTGACAGTTGCTTGAATTGTGGAAGCCTGCACTAATGAGAAGCGAAACAAGTTCTAAAACCACCTGATCAGTCCAATTGCGATCAATTCTACATGAGAAGTTGTAGGATTTGAATTTGAGTTTTCTTTTGTTGAACAAGGCAAGCTTATCTTTAAGGAAAGACACCTAACTTTAATAATTTTTTAAACTTCCACCACATACCAAAGTGCAAAGACAAGAGGTGTGGTGTTGCTTGTCCAAAAAAAATAACATCAATTGATTCACAGATGCACTTGGCTGAATCTTAAGTCATTTTCCTGCTTATACTCTTTCGCAAAGTTTCATTAGGTTTAACTCACAGAAAGTGATCGTATTAAAATTGGGCAATTGAGTGTTTTGGGTGCTGTGTTGATTTCTGTTGCACTTTTTGTTTTCTTGTGACTTGTTTCCAACACTTGCGAAATAACCTGAGGTGCCTCCAAGGTGGTCTGCTTCGACCTCACACATACATTAGTGTCAATTGTCAAAGGACAACCACCGGCACACATACCACGGTGAGCCCTCATTGTGGCAATTGATCAGTTAAAAATGTTTTTTTTTGTTTTTGTTTTTTTTTTTTGTTTGTTTTTTGATTGAATTCATGATAAAATGGAACAGGGATCTGATGTAAGGCCAATTAGTGCAATGAGCTGCTACCAAGTTGTTTACTGTTAAAATCATGTCCAAAGCAGCTGGCAAGCAATCCTTTCCTTTTATTTGCTCACTGAGTCGCATCTTTTTTTTGGTCACTCGTCACTCAGCGATGTTTCATTTTTTTCTGCTCTTCGGCGTACCTGCCAGAACAAGAGCTGAGCCCCCCCACTCACTCTCAGGTTTCAATGTCGTCACTACGGTATGCTCTCCTCTGTCCCACTCTGAAGATCACTTACCCCACCCTCCCTCATTGTTGCCATAGTTACGTCCCTTGGCCAGATACCAGCAAACCTGTTTTCTGAGTCACGTGATGCCACTGACGAAGTAGTTTTATTTATGTTTTAGATACTGTCAACAATGATTTGGTATCCATAGATCCTAAGCGAAGATGCAAAACCATGTCAACAACACGTTGCATCAGATTGCTTGTGCCGTTATTTTAGCATTATTCCTATCAATAGCCCAACAGGATCCATTATTTATTTGAATGCATTATGTCATTAAGTTGTTTGAGAATGTACTGTACTTTAAAAACAAGCTGTAGCATATGAATGCCTCTCTGTTTTCGTTGATTTGTCTTTTTCTCCCCACACATTCGATGAAGTTCAGTGTGGAGGTACGCGCTTAAAGCGGAGCCTTCATTCTCAAACAGTCTGGCAATGTTGTTTTATCCTCTCATGTGGTATGTAGCTCAACTGGATGATTTATAAATAACATTTGGCCATCTCAGTTTCCATACTTGATACAAAATAACATGCCGGTATTTGGCTCCGAATAGAAAATAGACAGCCTTATCCATCAGTTCCATAGTTCAATTATAACATCCATGTGTTAATTGCAGTTTGTTATGGTGTTGATCAGGCAGGGCTCCTCATCCACACGGCGTCTCGTTTTTGCACAAACCAATAGTCAGCAACAGCGATGATCTTCTGTGTGTTTGAACGATTTTCTTTTGTAACGAATGTCTTCACACCAACTGGCAACAGAATGTTTACCTGTGGCACTTGAGTGTTGTTACTTACTGGGAGCACAACAACATTGAGGAATCTTAATCTTTCCGCTTTGGCAGAGATATCGGCAGCGTCAAAATGACGACGCGTAACGCGGGCGCCCACGAGTCTGTGGGGCCCAACGATGAGGTGATGCCGTACAGCGATGATGAGACAGACGATGAGCTGGATGTGAGCACCGAAGAAGAAGAGGAGCCGGTACCAGGAGCCCCATCTCCCCCTGTGGAAATTAGACCAAGCGGTGAGGCACCAAAAACATTATGCATCCATGTATCCATTTGATCTTTAATATCGCTTGTCTTTTGTTCGGGTTGAAATTGAGCTGGAGGCTCGAACAGGTGACTTTAGAGAAGACAGATTGTCACACAATTACTGGGGGAGATTGTTGTCAGTAATTTTATTTATGTATGTTTTGAACAGTTTTTTAATGTTGTAAAGTATATTTGGTTGCAGCCTCAACCATATTTTTGGAGATTGGTTGAAGTAAGTCTAAAAAGAAAACGTTGCCCATGATTAGCATGACAAGAAATGCTGTAGCACCTCCTGTGGCAGGAGGTGCGACAACATTTCTACATGGCAGTCATCGAATCAATCCTGTGTTCTTCCACCACGGTTTGGTTCTGGGCCGCCACAAAAATGGACAAAATCCGACTTCAATGGAGAGTTAGGACAGCGGAAAAAAATCGTATACACTGTCCTACCCACTCTCGAGGACTTGCACAGTGCAAGAATCAAGACAAGGGTGCAGAAAACCCTACTGGAACCTCTGCACCCTGCCTACCACCTTTTCCAGCTGCTCTTCTCTGGCAGACGCTACCGATCCATGTGCACCAAATCTAGTACACATTTAAACAGTTTCTTTCTTCGAGCCATTAACTCTCTAAACAGCAGCCCAAATATAACTGTATAGTGCCTCTTTACTTCTGTGAAAGCTCTCAGTCATACAGGAGTGGTCCATCGATGAAAAGGTTTCTTCAGCCGTCAACTGTACTTCTTTGAAGGTGTCGGATGTTTCGCTTCTCACCGAGAGGCTTTGTCAGCAAACTACATTTTTTGCTGGTAGCTCTGGCCCTATATATAGAGCTACCAGCCAAAACATTTATCTCGCTGACGAAGACTCTTGGATGAGAAGCGAAACGTCCGACACCTTCAAAGAAGTACAGTTGACAGCTGAAGAAACCTTTTCATCGATAGTGCCTCTTTCCAATTTTGCAAAACCCTGTGGAAAAGCATCCCGTTATAATCATTGTAGCTCCAGTTCTGTACTCACTTGAACCACGGGCTTCTTGATATTTTGCACATTGTCTCACATTTGTTCCTGAGAGGTACCATTTACATGAAGTGATTAGATTAGATTACATTAGATTAGCCTTTATTAGTGTCCTCCATACTTTGTTGTCATGACTTTTGTACGATAATACGAGTGCAGCGTGTTCTACCGGTGACACGTTCCTTTTGTGTTCTACATACTTGGCCAGTAAAAATGATTCTGATTGTAAAATGATTCTGAAGACATTGACATCAATGATGTGCTCATTGTTGATGTTTGATGAGTACAATTGCTTGGATAATTATTTCAAGTTACAAAATTAGACGCATTTTCTTGATGTTTTAGGACAACAATATTCAAATATGATGCAGGAAATAGCTGAAATGTTGTGATTTCACTCTGTCCGTAGAGGTTAGCTGGAAGGTGAAAGCCAATGACCGAGCTTACCATCACCTGCCAGAATTCGACCAAAAAATATTCCTGTGCTTTAAGAAGAGCAGATATTCAGTAAGTGCACAAATGATGACACTTGGCCAATACATCACGAAACAGAGTTGGCTGCATTTTTTTATCCAATTTTCTACTTGATAATTAGCCTACGGTATTCATACTGTTGAGTCATTTACTGTCACAAGGGTGTAGAAATGATTGTCATCACCGTTGTATAATTTTGGAAATTTCCTCTTCCTGTATTTGTACTCAACGTTTTTTCACTTTTTCAGGGGAATGCCATCAAGACGTACAAATACAATGTCTTCACATTCCTTCCCCTCAATTTGTACGAACAGTTTAAGAGAGTCGCCAACATCTACTTTTTGGCTCTGCTCATTCTACAGGTACACATTCACATTGAATGCTGCTGTGGTTTGTCCATACCAAAATAACCGTCTCTCCTTTGTCGTGATAGTGTATTCCGGCTGTTACGACTCTGCCTTGGTACACCACTCTGATTCCTCTGGTTGTGGTTCTGGGAGTCACTGCCATCAAAGATCTGGTTGACGATCTTGTAAGCAAAGCTGTTTGACGAGAGCCCACTCTTCACACTCAAACAATATTGAACCTTTTCAGAGTGCATCTGTAATGAGAGAAAGCAACAAATAACTCAGTTGCTGTTTTGAAATTCAACATTTTGTTGGTGGAGAGGGAGGAATACATAGTGCTTAATTTCGAGGCTTTAATTTCCTAAAATGTTGTTATTGCGTTTTATTCTTGAAGTCACTTGCCTCCTTGCTTTCTTTTGCATTTCAGGCTCGACACAGGATGGACAAGGAGATTAATAACAGGAAATGTGAGGTCATGCTGGACGGCAGGTCAGAACTCGCTCACCTTAACTTGCAATGAACCTTTTTGCAGTGATTGAAATAGCGTCTGCCCGGTGGCCCGGGGCGTACAACTTTTACATCAGGGGATACAACTTTCAAAACATCTCGGCCCGGGTAGCAGACAGCTTCTTCAAGAAAAAAAAAAACGTTTTTTTTTTTCAAAATCAAACATTTGTTTTATTCAGTAAAGCAAAAGCTACAAGCAAACCGCTACAAGCCACGTGGACTCCTCTTTCTAAGCGGCTTTCAAAACTTTCAAGTACATTTTTCAGTCAGGGTGTCAAATTGCCAAAGGAACATTCGTTTGGTAATTTGCATACTCGGCACCGGCAGCCAATCCAAAGCCTGCTTCGGACTACACCCTGACTGAAAAGTGTATTTGAGAGTTTTGAAAGCCGCTTAGAAAGAGTAGCCCACGTAGCTTTGAGCATATTGTGCACCATGACGACAAACAACAACTGGAACAAAGTCTTCAGCAAGGGATACTTACCTTAAATAAAGCAAGGGAGCATTTATGCTCGGTACTTCCTTAATTAAAAAAAATCCTTTATACTTCGTAACAATTTTTTTTGTGATTAGTCGTTTTATTGTGTTTCAAGTTGTGAAAAATGGGGCAGGCAACTTTTCAGAGTTGTCTGCCCGGGTGTCCACTAACTTTTTGTCATGAGTTTCAGACACTGCCTTTTGTTTGCTGTTTTTTTTTTATTATGAAGTCTAGTTCCAAGTAAAAGTTATACCTAAATATGCTGTTAAGAATGCCAGTTTACCTTTTTTTCTCTCAAAACATTTATATTTCATGGAGATTCAATTTCCCTTGGAGATCAAAATATGTTTTTTTCCTCCATTGAGACCTTGCAACAACCTGCTCTTTTTGTCTTCATTTTTCAGGTTTCAAGAGTCAAAGTGGAGACACATCGAGGTCGGAGACATCATTCGTCTGAAGAAAAATGATTTTATTCCGGTTCGTGCACATTTGGATAAGCATGAGTGGGGGTGTAAATGATGTTGTCTACGTTTACCTTTCAATCGACTGGCAACCCTTCCTGGGTGGACGGCCGTTCTAGAAAAGGGATCTGGTCAAATTTCATTGTTTTATCCTGAAAACAATCTTTTTTTTTCCAGTCTCATATTAATTAAATTAATATAAGAATTATGTTTGCCAAATAATATAATATGTTAGTATGTTCTATGAAACTCACTTGACTACCATTTTACTCCCCTTTATTCAATATAAGAATTTTAAAGGTCGTTGACTGCAAAGTGTCCTCTATGACTTGTCCAGTGTGTCAGAGAGTATTGTTTTGTTTTGATTTCCTAGGCGGACATGTTGCTGTTATCTAGCTCAAACCCAAACAGCCTGTGCTATGTGGAAACAGCGGAGCTTGATGGGTGAGTATTATTGCATCTTTTATTTAAAAAAAGCCAAAACCAATCCTGGAAAACGCTTCTTCAAAAAAGCATACTCTTTTCAGGAGAATTTAAAATGTCATCAAAGCTATTCATCTACATTTGATTAATGGTATTTTCTTTGTGAACACATTACTCTTTGTCAGGTAAGACGACTGCAAACATTTCTTTTGTTTGACTTTAAACCATGTGACTTTTTTTTCTCGATAAAGAAAGGAACACTCTTTCCCACAAACATTTGTAGTCAAACAGCACAAATGATTAGATAATTTGACAATAAATGAGGCGATGTCTCACTGAGCAACAATTGTTTGCTAATGATTAGAAACAGTTCAATTGGCGTTTTTTTTTTGTCATGGTTCGGAAAAGTTTTATTTTTGGTAAACATTTTTTTAAGGTTTGGTTTGCAAGAGTCATTTTTTTACCCTGATATGATAATATTGTGTGTGTGTGTTTTTGTTTAATTATTATTTGTTCAGAGAAACCAACCTTAAATTCAAGATGGGACTTCGCGTAACCGATGAAAGACTGCAGGAGGAACGTCAAATAGCTCAGTTTGATGGTAATTCTGCCCATCCTTACAATTATGTGGTTTTGCAGTACAGTATACTGCAATCCGGCGGTGCCCAAACATTCCTGGTCCTGAACTTGTATTTAACTTAACTCATTCACTGCCAGACGATGTGCAAAAAGAGTGTTCACTCCAGTGGGTTTTTGTCATTTTCCCTCAAATATGCCATACCCACACAATATTGAGTTTTATGACTACATAAACATTCAATTCAGCATAAGAAACCTTATAATATTCTTTCAACAGAAAAAAAGAGTTAATTCCTAAGGTATAAGGTTCTGGAGTTATCTGAGCTTTAAATGGGGGTGACTGTACAAAATACAATACATACATATTGATTTATATAACGCTTCAACAATAGCTAAAGCTGTAACAAAGCGCACATGAACAAAAGGCAAATGCCCTCGTGGAAGGAAAAAACCTTGCCACAGGTCTCACCAGCGCTTTATCGGCACCCCTGCAAGAAAAATATGCCTTACCCACAGAATATTGAGTTTTATTACTCCATAACCCGAACAAATTCAGGAGCAGCGCTCCATGTCATGCTTTTCAATTTCCAAATACATTCGGGAATGGCAGTGAATGAGTTACAGGTACCTTTTCTCTGGGATATGTGCATTTTTTTAAAAAATAAGATAGCTATAAAGTAATTGACTTGTAGTGTGCTTGTTTATTAATTGATTAATAAATTTATTTATTTATTTACATTTTATATGAATAACAGCTTTTTCGTAAAACACATTTGACAAACAGTACTATTTGTTTTGATGCCTTCTCTTCGATAGCACTGGTTGAGTGTGAGGAGCCCAACAACCGCCTGGATAAATTCACAGGGGTGATGCACTGGAATGCGGAACGCTATCCGCTGGACCTGGATAACACACTGCTCCGAGGCTGCAAGATCAGAAACACTGAACATTGTCACGGACTTGTCATTTTTGCAGGTTTGATTATTGCACCGCAAGATGAATTTACCACACATTGAACTTCAGTTTGATAACGTTTCTCAAGCTCCATACACAACATCAAATATTTGTTCTGCCGAGGAGTCAACAAAATTCATTATTTTCCGAACTGTTTTCTTATTGTTCACCTTTTTTCCTCTGTAGGTGCTGATACAAAAATAATGAGAAATGGTGGCAAGTCAAGGTTCAAGAGAACCAAGATTGATGAACTGATGAACTACATGGTCTACACTGTGAGTTACACTCATAACTGAGTTTATGATTTGATACAGTGGCACATTGTGTAGGTATAGTTATCAATGAATTCAATGAAATGAAGACGTGGGATTTATTACAGGTGGGACATTTCACTTACCTTCCGATTTGATTCACATGTGTTTTTGTTTGGTTTATCACACAATAGATCTTTGTTCTCCTGATCCTGGTGGCAGCAGGACTTGCCATTGGTCACAGCTTTTGGTTCGAGGAAGTTGGGTCCAATGCTTGGTATCTATATGATGGAAGAGAAGACAGTACATCCTACAGGGGATTCCTGAGCTTCTGGGGCTACCTCATCGTTCTTAATACCATGGTGCCTATCTCACTCTATGTCAGGTTAGTAGAAAGAAAGAATGCCTAACACTTTGACATTTGTCTATGTTTTCAGTCAGAAGACTTTTTGCGTTATTATGAGGCCCAATTCACTCATTCACTGCCAGACGATGTGCAAAAAATGTCCACTCCAGTGCACGACCCACAGAATATTCAGTTTTAGGACTACATAAACATTCAATTCAGCTTAAGAAACCTTGGACTCTTCTTTCATCAGAACAAATTCGGGAATGGCACTCTACGACATACTTTTCAATTCCTATATAAATTAGGTAATGGCAGTGAATGAATTAATGGAGTTTAAATGCAATACATATAGTTTAATTTCAATAACAAGCCTACAAAAATCTGTGAAATTTAGCCAAAGGAATAGTTGGGCCATGGGCCAAAGAAGCAGCCATAAAAAGTAGAGCGGAAACTCCAAAGCCCAAAATGTCTTTCATTGCAAAGCAACACAGTTTCAGGTCGATTTAAGAACACGAGTTCACATGTTTTCCCCATGCCTCTTCTTTCCTATGAAATTCCCCAAAACATATATTGTACATGATCTAAATTGTCCCCCAGTGTGATTGTTAGCATACGGGATGAGTAAAACTCTTTTTTTTTTTATTTCTTTTGGTGTCTTCATAACCGCCTGAAAATAGGTCTGGAACGTGTCTCCCGTGTAGGGTTCCCTTCATTTTAATGTTCCCACACGCTGCAGTAAATTATTGCTATGCCAAATGTGAAACAACCCGGTGGATAAAACTGCTCTTTGGTTGCTCTCTGTTCAGCGTGGAGGTAATCCGTCTCGGCCAGAGTAAGTTCATCAACTGGGACCTGCAGATGTATTATGCAGAGAAAGACACACCAGCAAAGGTACAAAAAAACAATTGAAAACATCTGGCAATACCGTATTTTCCTGTGTATATGGCGTACCGGAGTATAAGGCGCACCCCCAATGAATGGTGTATTTTCAAACTTTTTCCATATACTGTATAAGGTGTACAGAGTATAAGTCGCACCTTCAATAAATGAAAAGGGTTTTCCAAATATGATACAGAAATATATAAAAGTTTTCCAAATACAGTATAAAGAACACCATGTTATATGGCGCTACAGTGAAGGCTGGGGTTACGCAGGGGGTGAGTCCGTGGCTGCTGACAGTAGTTGCGACAATTTTACTTCACATATAACGCGCACCTGCATATAAGGCGCAGGTTCATCTTTTGAGGAAAATCAAGGCTCTTTGACGCATCTCATATGCTGGAAAATATGGTAGTTGTCGCCTCAAAATGACTGATTTTGTTTTATGTTTGGGATTAGTTTTGCTTTTCTGCTTTATTGACAATCCGTTTCTGATCCAAATCTTGCCAGGCTCGAACCACCACCCTGAACGAGCAGCTGGGACAGATTGAATACATCTTCTCAGACAAGACGGGAACGCTGACACAAAACATCATGCAGTTCAAAAAGTGCACTATCGCCGGGCACAGCTACGGTAACGTCACAGTTTTGACATCACGCATGTGCTTTTATCATAAAACGTATGTCCCCGAAAATTATAGCGACTGGAAATGTTGCTTTTATTGCCAAAGGTGACCCAACCACTGCTGAAGGAGTGCGTCTGGACCGCGGAAAGGTAGTACTGAAAATACGAATTCTGCTCGTTTTGTTCGAAATGAATCGAGCCACACTCATCACCTCTGCTCTTCTTAAAGCCAGTGGACTGGAGCTGGAATCGCTATGCTGACAAAAAGTTCCCATTCATGGACAATTCCCTTGTTGCCTGTTTGCGGTCCAAAAAGGATAAAGATGCCATCGAATTCTTCAGACTCCTCTCCCTTTGTCACACTGTCATGGTGGAAAATAAGGAGGGTAAATGATACCTTTATTAAACGACTTAAAGTCATTGATGAGCTGTGGATTCCAAATCAGATTTGGAATATCTTGTTTGCCCTTTTAGGTGAACTGGTTTACCAAGCTGCGTCACCAGATGAAGGCGCGCTCGTGACAGCTGCTCGAAACTTTGGCTTTGTGTTTCTTTCACGAACTCAGGATACAATCACCATCAGGGAGATGGAACAAGAGAAAACCTACGAGATGTTAGCGCTGCTCGACTTTAACTCCGACCGCAAACGCATGTCCATCATCTGTATGAATACTCGCAACGCCGCCATATTGATCATGAAAGTTTGAATCTTCTTCAAATCCATCTCTCGCCCTCGAAGTGAAATTCCCAGATGGTCGCATTCGTCTCTACTGCAAAGGAGCCGACACTGTCATCTACCAGCGACTTTCACCCAATTCTAAGCACAGGGAGTCGACGCAATCTGCTTTGGATGTGAGTCCACGCATCCTTTGTCCTAAACTCTAATTTCAAGGAATTACAGGTTCTATTTCCTCTGCAGAAATTTGCAAACGAGACCTTGCGAACACTGTGCTTGGGCTACAAAGACATCAGCAGCAGTGAGTATGATGCCTGGTCCAGGAAACACATGGAAGCTCAGGTGACCATGGTTAACAGAGAGGCTGCCCTCGATCAAGTGTATGAAATGATTGAGAAAAACTTGATGGTAAGTGGAAAACGCTGAAACTTTTATGGCATGTCATACAGTTGAGCCTCGTTTCAACATACAGCATTTACGGCGTTTCCAATCCGATAACGGTTGCATTCCCGATTTTGCGTCATCTGCCGATGACTGCTTACAACTAAAATATTTTCCAACGTCATTGTGGGAAGATAACTGTCGTTGCGACCTCAGTTATGTACCAAATGGGATTCTCTTTGTTACCAAACAGCTCTGTACATTGTACTTCCGGAGTTATGGCGCACATGATCTGAAAACACATCTGATTGTAAACGGCTTCAGAGTGCAGCAACATTTGATTTTCCTGCTCCCTTTTGACAGAAGACATGCACGTTCATTATGGAGTGTCACTATTCATTTACTGATTGAATATTTTCAGAGCTGAAGTTGAAACGCAACAGGGGTCTGGAACCAGATTGATTGCGTCTTTTTTATGTCAATAACTGCACCTTTCCATTCAGTTGATTGGAGCTACAGCCATTGAAGACAAACTGCAAGAAGGAGTACCAGAAACCATCGCCAACTTGGCCAAGGCTGACATCAAAATGTGGGTTTTGACTGGCGATAAGAAAGGTAGACACTTAAGAGATTCAGTACATACAAGTGATAAAAGGACATGCACAGATCACAGCACGAAAACGAGAAGTAAAATGGATTTGTTTGTGCGGCAAGTGTGTTTCATCGTTATTTTTATTGTCTTTGTGCAGAAACCGCGGAGAACATTGGATTTTCCTGCTCCCTTTTGACAGAAGACATGCACCTTCACTATGGAGAGGATGTCAAGTGAGTTGATTCCAATGGAATTTCTCAACGAACATATGCAAAATTTGAAAACGTCCATTTACTTGTTATATTTAATCTGGACAAACCTGCTTTGGAGGATATCCTTGCTTTGTACAATGATAATAATAATAATAATACATTTCATTGTAATACCGGTAGTTATCAGCAAGTGTCTCAAACTCATTGTCAAGCTGGGTTTATTTGTTTGCCACCAGTGAGAAGCTCAGCCTCCGTCAGGCTAAGAGGAGACGTGAGCCTCCGACCGACAGCCGAGGCAGAAAGAAACCAGCTGAGCCATTTTTCCCTGAACCAGGCAAAAATGCACTCATTATCACTGGAGGATGGCTGGTAATTTTGGGGGGGGCGTGGCTTCTTCTAAGTAAATCACATTATTACATAAAACGGAGTTGAGGTCTCGGAAAGGGATATTGTGTCATGTTATCATTGCTGAAGAACTGTTAGGAACCAAACTACACAATTGTTAGTCTCTTTGTTCAAATTATTTTTTCCAGAACGAGATTCTCTATGAAAAAAAGAAGAAACGCCGCCGTTTGCGTCTTCGTCGTCTGGGGAAGCGAACGCCTCACAACAACCCTCAGGATGGACAGCCAATGAACGAGTGGGAGAAGGAAATGAGACAGGTTTAAAAATAAATAAATACATAAATAATTATCATCAAAGGCACAGTAGAAATGCTTTGAATCACGGCAATCGCAAATCTGCTTTCCTTTCCAGATCGACTTTGTGGACATGGCCTGCGAGTGTGAATCAGTGATTTGCTGTCGCGTCACACCGAAGCAAAAAGCTAATGTGGTCAGTTTGGTGAAGAAGTATAAGAAGGCGGTGACTTTGTCCATCGGCGACGGGGCCAACGATGTCAACATGATTAAGAGTATGAATTCCAATATCTGCTAACTCACATTTCACACTGGACAGGGAATGGGCCTGACGGCAAATTGATTTCCTGTTTTACGTGTTTCACCCCAAAACATGCCACATGATCCCAAATCACTTTCATGGAACTTCAAACAAACTAGATCTTCAAAATGTGTACGCTCCAAACAACTTATGCCCGTGTACATTGAGACCTCAGCTTACGAACGCTTTAGCATATGACCTTTTCGCCTTACGAACATTAAATTCGCGAGAATATAATATTGGCATACGAACTAGTTTTCGGGAAACACACGAGCGCCACAATGGCTGGCAGACTAGTTTTCGGCGGAAGAACAACAAACCACATGGTTGAAGAGCGCCACTGTTGGGGTAATTCACCATACAAACATCTCTAAACATCGCTCTGTAATCTTTGCTTACATTTTGGACTTCCTGATACGTCATATCCTGCCTTCCTTTACATGATGTCGCATTTACATTACATCACATCCTATCGCGTCACACACTGTGCGCCGCATAAATACTCCCGCAGTCTCGCTCTCTCACGCTCTCTTCTCTCTGCCTTCCTCCTTCGCTGACCTCCCACAATGTCTCCACTGTCTTCAAGATTAAACAAACTTTCTGTTCTACACCTGGCTTCCTGATGATTTAACCATCATCTGCCGTCAACGCAAGCGATGAACCAGGGACGAACAATCTAAATAATCCAACAGCCACGATGACTGGCGGACTAGTTTTCGACATCCACTTTATTTGAGTGCACTCAGTGCAGACGTGGTTTGTTATCGAGGGGATAATTTAGCTTTTTTTTGGGGACCGAAAAAGACCCCACCACAGGCTAGTGTTAAGACAAAGAGGACACAAAAGAAAATTAGGGTCGAGCAGAAGAACATCATCGAAAAACACGAATGAGGTGTGAGTTTGTGTGACTTAGCGTCCCAATACCAGTATGCTAAGTCAACCATTGCTACGTGTGGCTAAAGGTGTTTCTGTGTTGTCTAAGCAACAGTCTCAGGCAATAGAAGAGGTTGAAAAACGTCTGTTGATTTGAATGAACAAAAAGCATCTTCCAGGGGACAGTGTGTGAGGGTATTATTGTCGAGAAAGCACGGCAGCCTCACTCGGATACCATCAAGAAGCAACTACATCAATGACCATCACAAAGGTAAATAAAACGACATTATTATACCGTACATACAGTTTATTTCTTTAATTTCATGAGAAAAGCACATATATTATACATAAAATAAGGTATATTTTGTGTAGTTTTAAGGCTCATTTAGTACAAAATTGTTTTATGGAGACCTATAAACAGATTATTCTCATTTGTAATGGTTTCTTATGGGAAATAAATGTTTGGCAGACACATTTTTCACCTTACACACACTTTCTGGGAACCAATTAAGTTCGTAAGGTGAGGTATCACTGTATATGCTTTTCGTCTTCTAATGTCATCTTTGAACATTCATTGGCACCAGTGGATTTGCATCTTCAACTTTGCATGATTATCCATTTGCCATCTCTCCAGCCGCAGACATTGGCGTTGGCATCAGTGGTCAAGAAGGGATGCAGGCGGTGATGTCCAGTGACTTTGCTTTTGCTCAATTCCGTTATTTGCAACGACTCCTGCTGGTTCACGGGCGCTGGTCTTACATCAGAATGTGCAAGTTTCTTCGGTTCTTCTTCTTCAAGAACTTTGCCTTCACATTGGTTCATTTCTGGTACTCCTTCTTCAGTGGATACTCGGCACAGGTCAGTGTATTCTCTTCCTGAAGTGATTATTTGAATATGATGTGAGCGCTGGCCCTGCAGGACTTTTTTGTTATCTTTATAGGTGGCCTATGAGGACTGGTTCATCACGCTCTACAATCTTTTTTACAGCAGTTTACCTGTTCTTCTAGTTGGACTGCTTGACCAGGTAAAAACAAATGACAAAAGATCAGCTCAGAACTATGATGTGATGATCTATGAAGGTTAAACTCTATCTTTCTGTAAGTAGTGTTTTAGCTCTGAACTGAAAAGTGAACCTATTTAAAACACTGAGCGGCACAGTCCATAGTACAGTTAGAAATAATACACCAATTTGCACTGTGGGGTGTGTTGGCAGTGTAAATAGACTGACGTCATAGCGTGACTCAATGTACTGTAATGCATGAATTGGAGGCGTCTGACTGTATTTTATGCGTTCTTCCCATAACCATAAAGAGACTATTGTTCTTCACAAAGTTAATAAACTCGAATGTCAAACTTTCAGATCAAAATTTTTCAATTTACATTTAAATCTGTCCATTCTGGTAAATTGTTAGTATTATTATTAATTATTATAAATCAAATGTGTGAATATCAACCGGTAAAGCAGAGTTGAGCTACTTGTGGTTCATTGTCATCACAAAACTATGCACACAGTCTCCCCAGACTTCGGCTTGCCTCCAATATTCCACTTCTCGCATCTGAACTCAACATTTTCATTAACATTAACTCATTCACTGCCATTCCTGAATTTATTCAGGAATTGAAAAGCATGATGTGGAGCGCCATTCCAAGTCCAACCACGTTTTGGTTTTTCTTGCGAGGGGGCTGCCGATCAAGCGCTGGTCAGACCTCTGGCAATTTTTGCACTCCCACAAGAGGGCAGCATTTGCCTTTTGTGCAGGTGCACCTACTTTAAGCGCAGATAACTCCAGACCCATATAATTTAGCAATTAACTCTTTTTTTGATGAAAGTACAGTCTAAGGTTTCTTGCGCTGAATTGAATGTTTATGTAGTCCTAAAACTCAACCTTCTGTGGGTCCTGCAATTTGAGTGGACACTATAGTGGACAGATTTTTGCACATCGTCTGGAAGTGAATGAGTTAAGATGCGTTGGTAAATAATCTCCTTTTGAGGAACTTTGCTTATTAAAAAATGGCTGTGGACTTTTAGGTGACAAGCCTAGACTATTTGTCATGAATAAACATTAATTTTACAGGACTGACATCTGAAATGTGATATTTTCTTTGAGGTTTCAGTTCGACGTTATTTATGTTTTCCTCGCCACGTTATGAGACAAATTGAACACCTCCCATTTATGGAGGTGAATGTGAAATCGATATTTAGCTCTTCAAGTGATTCTCTTCCATTTCTATCTGTTGCAGGATGTTAATGACAGACTGAGCCTCAAATTTCCCAAGCTATATGTTCCGGGTCAGCAGGGGCTGTTATTCAACTACAAGAACTTCTTCATCAGCTTGTTCCACGGCATCTTCGTCTCCCTCATTATCTTCTTCATTCCTTACGGTGCATTCCTGCACACTATGGGGCAAGATGGAGAAGCCCCTTCCGATTACCAGTCTTTAGCCGTTGTCACCGCCTCCTCGCTGATTTTCACCGTCAACCTTCAGGTGAGCCACTCACACAGTGTTGTGAAAGCCTGACTTTGATATCGTCATTTATATGTACTGGCCATTTCATCGTAAGCATGATGTCGTGACATGAGCTGCACTCAAAGTGGCCTTACATATTCTTGCTGCCTTTCAGATCTCCCTGGATACCTCCTACTGGACCTTTGTAAACTGTTTTGCCGTTTTGGGAAGCATAGCCATCTACTTTGGCATTATGTTTGACTTGCATAGTGCAGGAATTCACGTCATCTTTCCACGCCATTTTACCTTCACAGGTCAGTTTGGCAAAGTAGCTCAATTCCAAAGGCGCCCACACTGAACTGTTTTTTATCACTAACCACGTGACCGCTATGACTTTTCTAATAGGGGCAGCAGCAAATGCTCTCCGACAGCCTTACTTGTGGTTAACCATCATCCTCACAGTGGGAATCAGCCTACTGCCTGTCATCTGCATCCAATTTCTCCATAAAATCATCTTTCCTTCCATAGGAGATAAGGTAAGGTCAAACTTTCAGACTCTACGCAAGGTCTGATAGGTGAATACATGACTGACTGGTTTGAACAATTGAAGTCACGTCTGAGCTGTAGCCCATATAACCCATTTTCCCCCCACCATCTGTCCCAAGATCCAAAGAAATAGGAAGAGGTATGAGTTGGAAATGCAACAGGAGGCGAGGAAAAGAGCACCAGGCTTCCAACGCGGCGCGCGTTCACGCCGCTCTGGCTACGCCTTCTCCCACTCCCGAGGCTTTGCAGAACTCATTGCTTCTGGCCGCAGCATTCGGAGGCGCCCAGTGTCACGGATTGGAGCCCAGAGCAGCATCAGGGAGGATCCCGAAAGAGCTGAGAACATTTAATGGCTGCAGAACTGGAGACTGGTGAACAGACACTGTGGTCCGATTCCCTTTCCTAGAAACATCAACGAAAAGGGACCAATAAGCTGAGGTGCTCAAGATTGGTAACTTGGCAGTGAAATGACATGAACTAAGTTGAGGGATATTTTTAAACAAAGTGCTTTTGAAAGTGAGAGAAGAAATAATGCACTTGTTTATCTTCCGATGCACAGACTCTACTTTGCAAAACCAAAGAGAAACTGACATTTAGGGTCATGCGCTGTGGCACATTATGTCATTTATTTAACTCAGGGTTTTTAATACAAAACTAATTTAAAAAAAGCTTTATTTTTTAAAAGATTAGTTGACCCTGCCAAGCCCGACTTTCCCTCCTGTTCACACCACTGCAACTTGTAACAGGTGTGACTTCAGGTCCATTGTGCACTTGAAATGAGTATTTTCTCTTCTCTTTTATCATTGTTACTTCTAATTACATTGATCACACCATTTTTTTCTGTTAGAATTCATAAATTCAAAACAGATCCTCTTTTAAAGTTTTATTTTGAATAAAGGAGGGGTGTCAGCATATGCAAGGCGGTAAAGTGTATCATTAGACATAAATGGGGAAGTAGATATTGTTTCTCCTGCAATGAATCACTGTTTTTTTGCCGTGACTAAATTCAATTTTATTTCAAACAAAATTTTTCAATATGGGTTTTATCCTAAATTGTTTGCCTTAAATCGTCACAATAACTTTTTTTTTCCTTCTTTAATCTCCCCCCCAAAAAACTTTTACAACTTTGTATCTTTATGCGCTTAAATATACAAATGCTTGTTTACTGTAAAATGTCATTTTGTTAACCCGGCAATTTAGTTATCAGTCTGCCACGCTTCTAATAGAAAACGAAGACATTGTTGATCTTTTAGTCTGTTCAGATGCGTTTTTATGGAGACTTCATGAAAAGAGTCAGTTGACCCACAAATGTTCACGTGCTGGTTGGGTTAAGTTGATGAAATTTTATCATAGCGTTGTTAATAAAAGCCAAGGGTATATTATCAAAGTGTAACAATCTTTTTTCCCCTCAGTTCATTGTGTGCACAAAATGTATTAATTGAAGTACATATATCAACTGAACGGATCAATCACAGGAATGACCCATACGTTTTGGTGGTACGAGGTCCTAATTTATTTGGGATTGGTTGTGCTTTGCGCACTGGTTATGAAGTAGACTGCATTTTACACCTGCAGGGGGAGCTCAAGCATAGCTGAATACTTGGGATCCTGATAATCACCATCACTGTTTCTGAAAATATAATTGACTTTGGAAGGCAACAAAATTACAATATTACAAGAAAAACATTAGATTTTTTTCAGGATATGATTCTAACTATAAAAAATAAAACAGGTGAATTTTAAACAATGGCCTGAGGTGAACAGTCATTCCATTGCTGTTCGACACTGATCTGAATTTATTCATACATTCATTTGTTCAATCTCTCATAATTCACAGTATTTTTTCTTACATTTTTTTTTTACTTTAAAAGCATGTCACATAAATTCATGATATTACACTCAAGATGGATGTTAAGTTTCACATGCATTTCATCATTTCGCAGTATTCCAGGTGAAACACACTCTTTACAACACATTCAATTATTTGATTCTTGTTTTTGCCTTCTGTTTCTCAGCTGCTCTGTCGAATCGGCTCCGGTACCACATCAGAGGCCTCGAGGCCTACGTCGATAATGCTCTCCATATTTACAGTTCCGGGGAGGATTAAGGGGTTGTGACGATATCTCATTTGTGTGAACCTATTAGTGTCGAGTGCCCCAGGCTCCCTCTGATTCGTTTCTGAGATTAGGTAAAGGTATTATAGTAAGAGGATCGGCTCGTCGTCTAAGGGTCTCATCTGTACAGTATGGGCGGAACGGGAGGAACACACACAAAAGACAACATGGACTTGCTCTCACAGTTTGGTCCATGGTGCTTACAATATAAACAAGGAGACTTTTAAAATGAAGTCTCAAAATTTTATGTAATTTACGATGTGTTTATGTACGGTTGGAATACATAATTTTATAACATGATCCAAATATCTTAAAATGATGATTATTATTTTGCAATGCCAAACACAGGCTAGGTTTTTTTTTCTTCTTTTGTTTTCTTTTGCAGTTTTTACATGGACAAAGTTGTTTTCAAAATGGTGCCTTTACATGTCACTTATTTGCGACCTCTAACACCTGGAGCCGAAATGCTCTGAGTTCATCAGTCCAATGTTGGTTTTTATTTGTATTTTTTATTTTTTTTGTGACTGCTGTTTTATTTGATTTGAAATTAACACCCAAAATCCCATTCACACCACAAAGTCTCTTATCACAGTGAAATGAGCAGGAAAGGCACAAGGCGACGCACCCCTCCTACAGCAGAAGGCGGATGAGTGCCATGTCATAATTTATGACTTAAAAAGCATACATTTTTCAACACGCAGTGGCAGGAATGGCACTTCATGTTTATGACAATCATTTCCTTGGTGAATGATTCATGTAGCTGTGGCACTTATGAATCTTTCAAAGAACAAACAGAGACAGCGACTCTCGGTGATGTGAACGCTCTGGCTGCTTGGGAGGCTCCTGTAGCAAATGCTCGCAGTGGGCGAAAGGACTGGTGGGGGATCACAATTAAGTGTCAGATTATTTCCGTACTGGACTGCATATTCAGAATGTGTCCAAAAACATTTACATTTTCATTGAGTAATGGAAGCATTCAAGCCCCCTTCAAAAAAGACACTGACAATATTCTTCTGTAGCTAACCCTGTATACAGTTAGTCCGACATCACCCCCACTTATCAAAGTAGGTGAAAGATTTCATAGCCTACACTCCTTCCACCACAAAAAAATGTCAGAATATAAAAGGAGAAAATATGTGTTGCATAAGGATGATATGATGATGTTTGGATGAATCTGTTTGTGTCTTCTTGGACCTTGCAAGCTGAAATATGAAATCCCACCATCCATTTTGATAGCTATTGTATTTTGTGGGTAAATGGAGCCTGTGTACGCTTTTGTTAAATTGTTAATGGTTATCTTTTTATGTTTGCATTCAAATGAAGTCCATCTCTCCTTTTTCAACCATTGTAGAGCCATCCATTCAGCTGTTGTTAATGCGCTATATAAGTCAATATGTATTCCCAAAACTACGAACCCCTCAACTTACACTTGCATCCTGACTTTGGCCAAGTGTCTTCTCTGACCTTATCGTGCATGTTTTGCAAAATGGGATATACCATATTACATTTGAATTGTTGTCTTTTTGACAGCTAATAGCTTACAGTTAATGGACCATTTTCAGGAATTCAAATACAAGTACTGTATGACTGTAAATGAGAAGAACAATGATTTGTTTTTTATACACATCACAGCAGTGGGATGTAAGATAAGATAAAGCCTTAATATAGTCCCACAATGGAGAAATCTGGGAACCATACCCTCCTTTAAAAAGTAGCACTCGGAAATGGAGTTCCTTTTTGTTGATTACAATTTCAATATAATACAATACGTTTCAATACAATACATATTGATTTATATTGCCTTTTAACAACGGCTTCATTGTATTTAACCACTGAATATATATAACCATTTGTTTGTCTGATTGTCTATCTGTTGTTTGACAATGGTATTTTGGATATTATTTTACAACGTGCCGATTGTGGGGGTAAACTGTGTAAACTGCAGTTCGAATGGGCACTAGATGCTGCTGTGCATTAAACCCACTGGAAGTAGAATTTAGAGGATTTGGAATTTTGACTGGAACGGTCAATTCGAATGGGACACGTGTGTAGTCATCTGTCGAACGGAATGCCAATGTCATGTAAATCGGCTGCCGGTGTGGGCATTTGAACTTTTCAACTGTCGTCCTCCATGATCGAATCCTTTTGAAAGCACAGGAGTGAACATGGCTAACAAAGAACTGCGTACATTTTGGCTCGTGTCAAAACACTGGAGAGACCACTCTGATGGCAACAAAAACAGTCACCGTAGGCTCGCCTGCACAGTGGAACCATGCCCTCCTTTAAAAATCACATTTATCTATTGCCTGGAAGCTGCAGTCGCTTGGTGGGGATCTTTCATCTTCCCTGTGTAGTGCCCTTCAGAGGGCCCTTCTTGCTGTTTGGATTTTAGCCAAGGTTACTATAGAAACACAGAGGGAGAACTGCTGAGGGCTGGCTCACGGTAATGAAAACGGGCCTTCGAAGGCCTACAAAATCTCTACAAAACGACATCGTTCAAAATGAACATCAGGGAGTCCAATGCTATTTTCAAAAGACTTGCTTTTAAAGGGAAAACCATTATATTCAAACACCTATTCTTTGAATAAATTAGAAATTATACATTTTTTTAAAACACGGGGTAATTCTTGTTTTTTAATTTAATTTTATTGTATTGTTTTTTTTTCTTTTATATTTCTTTGCGGTTCCATCTCAAAAAGTGGACGATGTCCGTGTATGTGACAGATGTCATTGCGACTTGAACCAGTCACAAGCTGACAACGTGGCTTTTGTGAATCTGCGTGTTGATATGCGAGTGCCACAGGAGGTGCATTATTCTCTTTGAGGTGAATTTGATATTCAGGGAAGACACCTGCACGGATCAGAACGGGAAACATGTAAATTGCTTGCGAGTGTATGGAAGCGGTACATCAAGTGTACGAATGAATGAAGTGAAGTGGTGATTAAATGCATTAAACGAGTGGATGTTCCATTTGAAGTTAACTCCGTCCTGCATCCATGTTAAATGCATTCACATGAGAAAAGGAAATATGGGGGAAAAACTATATTAGAGCAATGTTATTTACATATGTACAATATGTAGTCTGTGTTTATTTTGAAATTCCATACATACCTCTCCAATTTTGTAGGAACCATGTAGAGGCTCATGTCTACTTTATTTTGAAATGGGACATCATTAACATTGTTTTAACCGGCCTAGTTATTGTTAAATGGAGTCATATATTCATCAACCCACCCTTGCCAACCACCCCCACCTCAACATTTTCCATTACATGATAATGATACTTAAGGCATTGTGTTTATCCAGTAACAGTTATAACCGCGTTACATAAAGCCTCATTTTGACTATTATAAATATCTGTTCATGCTTCTTCCCTTAGGGTTTTTTAAATTCTCTTTTGAAGTGTTTTTTTTTATTACTTTGCAGTTGGTTGACTATGATCAAATGTCGCTCGCATTTTGTTCCGTTTTTCTGTATAGTTAACGCTCTTTTTAGCAAGCGGAGACCCATTGGGAGTTGAATGCTCACACAGGCAGCGTGACTGCATGCATTTACGATTATTTTCATTATTTTAAGAAAGGGGTTTAGACACAAAGAAGAGGTCAGATTGAAACAGATGCATCAAATTGACACAGGATCATTATGTAAATTTGAACGTCAAAGGGCCATTCATTCCACTTGGCCTTTTTTTTAATGTACACACGACATTGATGTTGATTTTAACAAGACCCAGCTCGGTGACCTGGGTTTCATCATGTCCTTGGCTTAAAGTGCATCATTCGCGTTGCCAGTCATTCTGCAACCCCGGATCAATTTTCAATCTTACATACATAATACAGTACAAAATGCTAAAATGACACGTGCCTTTCCACTGTACATCGCTGGACAGATCTGGGGCCATTGTACTTTTTTGCGCCTGAAACACAGATGAAAAGGACGCTTGGATCGTCTTTCATCTAGAACTGCTTCATGTCACAAAGAGGGTACAGTAAGTTCTTAACATTGAATGACCATGTCAGAATCAGAATCAGAATCATCTTTATTGCCAAGTATGTAGGACACACAAGGAATTTGTTTCCGGTAGAACACGCTGCACTAGTATCGTCGTCAAAAAAACTGCTAAGTGGCACTATACAGTTCCATTTTGGCTACTGTTGAAGAGTTCAAAGAGTTAATGGCTTGGGGGAAGAAGCTGTTTAAATGTCTGCTGGATTTGGTGCGCATGGATCGGTAGCGCCTGCCTGAGGGGAGTAGCTGGAAAAGGTGGTGGGCAGGGTGTGGAGGGTCCAGTAGGATTTTCCGCGCCCTTGTTCGGATTCTTGCAGTGTGCAAGTCCTCGAGAGTGGGTAGGGCGGTGCCAATGATTTTTTCCGCCGTCCTAACTGTCCGTTGAAGTCGGATTTTGTCCATTTTTGTGGCGGCCCCGAACCAAACGGTGATGGAAGAACAAAGGATGGATTCGATGACAGCCGTGTAGAAATGTTGCAGCACCTCCTGTGGCAGGCCATGCTTCTTTAGCAGCCTCAGGAAGTACATTCTCTGTTGGGCCTTTTTCAGAATAGAGTTGGTGTTGACCTCCCACTTCATGTCCTGGAAGACTGTGATTCCCAGGAACTTGAAGGTCTCAACGGTTGACACAAGACAGTTGGATAGTGTGAGGGGTCGCTGTGGTGATGGATGTTTCCTGAAGTCCACGATCATCTCAACTGTCTTGAGCGTGTTCAGCTCCAGGTTGTGACGGCTGCACCAGAGCTCCAGCTGCTCCACTTGTTGTCGGTACGCAGACTCGTCGCCGTCTTTGATGAGACCGATGACCGTGGTGTCGTCTGCGAACTTTATGAATTTGACAGCTGGGTGCGTTGAGGTGCAGTCGTTTGTGTAGAGAGAGAAGAGCAATGGAGAGAGGACGCATCCCTGCGGGGCTCCAGTGCTCGTGGTTCGTGTTGTGGATGATATATTTCCCAGTCTGACCTGTTGTGTCCGTCCTGTCAGGAAGCTGAGGGTCCACTGGCAGATCGTGGGGGACACACCAAGCTGGAGAAGTTTGGGGATGAGGAGTTCTGGGATGATGGTATTGAACGCAGAGCTGTAGTCCACAAACAGGATCCTTGCGTAGGTTCCTGTGTTGTCAAGGTGGTCGAGGATGTGGTGCAGTCCGATGTTGACTGCATCCTCCACAGACCTGTTTGCCCGGTAGGCAAACTGAAGAGGATCTAGCAGAGGTCCGGTGATGTTCTTTAGGTGGTTCAGAACGAGGCGTTCAAAGGGCTTCATGACCACAGACGTCAGAGCGACAGGTCTATAGTCGTTCAATCCCGAGGGTGCTGGATTCTTTGGAACTGGGACGATAGTAGACTGTCTTTTGTGTTGTGTCACATTATTGCTTATTGTGTTATTTGTTATTGTTTTGACTTCAAGATGGCGCAGTGAGGGTGGCTGCCATGACAGCAGGTTCTGTATTTTGTTTTTCTACTTCTTCCTTTCCTTTTATCTTACTTTCATCACTTTGCGGATGTGAAATGTAAATGTCTCCATTGCGAGACTAATAAAGGTTAATCCAATACAATTTGTAAATTGTGTGCATGTGGCAGTTCATTTTGCATGGGATTAGATCCTATGAATCAATTACGGACATACAAAGTAGAACAGTTAATTATCATATATCCTTAGTAGCATACTGCATGCTGTGTATTCTACGTTCTGACGTACAACATAAATATAGTATTAGTCTGTTATAATTCTGATCCAACCTTGTCTTTTTCTTTCATACATATGCACACCCGTTTGCACACATGCATGCACACACACACACACACACACAAGCACCCCCCCCCACCCTCCACACGCACACACAGGCGCAGAAGACACACGCATGCTCACACATGTTCAGTGAAGGATACAGAAACATGAAGCTCCTCTCTTTTCCTCTTCAGCATGTCAGAAGCATTTTGCCGGGTGATTAAACACTGTGGTGAGTGTTCAAGCCCCACGGTTGGCCTGGGGGCACCGCCACGATCCTTGCACCTGCCACTCTGATCCACGATCCAGCCCCCTCCCTCGCTCCTGCGCGCACATGTACAGTACAACTACATTAAGTCGCAAGCACGTAAGAGGAAAATAGAGCTAATTTTTGATACACACTTTGGAAATCAGAAATTGCATCAAAAGTAATTGAAATGTATTTTGTTAGTAAATAATTTTCTTCTGTACAGTGATTATTTCGATGAGTTTGGACATAATAAATAATGATTACAGAAGGTAATAATCACACAACATTCTTTGGAAATGACACTGTCCCGTCAGTGGTGAGTTTTTCCATGGTGCGTGATATCGTCCAGTGTAGCCCAATCCTGATGTGTGTGCAGCTGTGCTGCTAGGTGAGAGCTGGCTGACAGGATGATGGCCTTGTTGACGGCACTGTGGCCTATCCAAGAAGAATCCTTACAGGAAGTGGAGGCTATTAAGATGTGAGAAAGAAGGCTTGGAAAGTACTTATTTTTTACTTTTGAAGTGGAAAATGTACATTGTGTGACACTAGTCCTGGAACTATTCCCACACATCTCATATAGCCAACGTCAAATAAGGACTCACTGAAGGAAGAAAGGCCGTCCTCTTTTGCTTTTTTTTGTGTTGTTGTTGTTGGAGTTGTTTCATAACATTGTTTCAGGAACATTTTACTACTTCAAACAGAGTTACTTGTTCCATATGCCTAATGCAGTCCATTGAAAGCAAGTTGAATGTGAGAATGTTAAACGATGCGTTAAGTAGTAAAATGTTTCGTGGCTGGAGGGAAGGAAAGTTTCAGTCTGGAAAAAAAATCAAAGCTCTATTAAATACACAAAGCCTGCAACCAGCCAGTGTCTACATAAATAAAGCTCAGTGTATGTTTTCTTTATTAATGGATGAGATTCAGTACTTTCTCCAGGAGTGACATCCTTTGCTCTCTCTCTCTCTCTCTACCTGAGTTGGAGGAGGGCAAGCATGTGTCTCAGGCCCACACTACATCTGTCATACATTCTGTGTGTGGGTATGTGTGGTGTGTGTGTGTGGCACCATGACACTATGAAAGCGTGTGCTTACGTGGTTGTATATACTCTTGGTGATGGTGGTAGGGAGGTGGTATGTACAGGAAGCAGATGCCATTTGTTCTGAAGTCAGCAGCTGGATCCAAAGTTCCCAGTGGGACCTGTGTTTTGTCTACACCACACACACACACAAGTGCGCACAAGAGACACACTCACAGTGTGTTTGTGTGTGCGTGTGTCTGTTTGTGTTTATATGGTTATGCAGGGTCAATCTACTGACTTTTGATATATAGAGATTGCCTGCATATATTAACCGCGCACGTGTTGAGGCTAACCTCTGATAAAAATGTTTCAAGGTTCAGATGGAGAATCAAATTCACTTGTTAAAATATAAAGAAAGAAAATTCCATACACAAAAAGGAAGCATCAATGATTCAAATTGAAGAAGGTGCCTGCTAATTGTGCAGTTATCAAGAGTATAACAGAAGAAAACCTTCATTAGGCTCACCATTGAGAAATTCATAATTCACAGCAGCAAAGTTATTAAAGGAAGAATCAGAAGAATAAAATATATGTATTAGTCACTGTCCTGACACCAACTTAAAGTCAACATGACAAAATAATTTACCTTATTGCGTGCAATACATGTATTGCAAAAATATTGGTTGACAAATACAAAATGAAATCATTGATTATATTCACGAGCACTCATTTTTATTTTTACTGGAGCATTTTTCAATGGTTGTGTCACCTTCATTGAAGTATGATTTACCGAGCCTATTGGATCTATTGAAGGGAGTCTTAATTGAACCCAATGTACATATATTTGGAATGTGGGATGTAGCCAGTGAAAACCTCCATAAGGCGTGGTTAGAACGTGAATGGTAAATGTTTCACATAAAGTGCCAATTCAACCCCCTAACCTCAAAGGTTGGAGGTGGATGGGATGTGCAAATTGCTACGCCGTGCCACCATGTTCATAAATTGTGTGATTTATATGCTGTGTATCGTTAAAGACAAATAAGCAATTCCAAGCATCAGTGGTTTGTCTGCTCAAATTTACCCGGCTATAGTGTTCAGTGTATCTATGATCATTTTAATATGAAACCATTTAGTGAACCTGAGCCCGTCTGCCGTGCCGACTCCGAGTCATAATTTGTGATGTAGAAAAGCAGTCGGCCACAAACTCTTTGGATTGAAGTAACCTTAAAATGCCCGAGGAATTTAGCCTGGTAGCCAGGCACCATATGGCCGTCTCATACAGGATCTACCCTGGTCCTGACAATTAAGACCACGGGCTAAAGCCCTGCCGGATCTGGAGCGTGGCCAAATGAGTAGGGGAGGAAGTACAAGAGGAAAACTCACAGGCAGAAAAAGAGAGATTTTGTTTTAATCTAAGAAATAGAGAGAGAAGAGGAAAAGTTACTCATGAAATATAAAAAAATAACCAAATAAAATGAACTCCAAACATGAATAAAATAAAGTGGCGGCTTACTCGGTGTTTGTGAGAGATGACGGGAAATGGATGAGAGTTTTTGGAATAATTATGATCTGTATAGAGAAGAAGAACAGAGGAGGAGGAATGACGAAGAGAGCTGAACAATGTTCAGCCAATTAAGCGTTGCAAAGGAATCGATGTGTACAATGAGCCAGCCACGGCTGAACGCGGAGAGGCTGAGCTGCCTAATTACAGCCTGAAGGGACAGTCTCCATCCCTGTGGACACTCAGGAAGCAAGAACTGAGCTAGGACCTAAGGAGGGAAACAAGTTAGGAAATATCACATACAATTGAATATTTTGCGAAAAAAAAAAAACCCACCGAGCACTCGGCAGCCATATTTTTTCTCTTTCGTATTATTATTATTATTATTACACCTGTCACGTTTGGGCTGGGTGAGCAGTGAGGAAAAAACTTGGGACACATAAATCTGCAGTTTTGGTACGAATTCGACTATTTTTGAACCAACATGACACGGCAAGTCGGTCTCTTTAAACATTTCTTATAATAAGGGACAAAATAGAAAATATGTTTTCCCGGCTACACTTCTACTATTGGGAAATCAATCGCTATGTGTGAAAGAGTTTGTCAAAAATGTGCATGATTGTTCTAAATTGATTGATTGATGACGTTGTATGAGATCTCATTAGATTGGGTGGGTGTAAGCAAATAGCCCCCTCACTGTCCATCGTTAAAACCCACTTCAAAACTCCCTTGTACTCTTTGGCATTTGATTCAGCATGATTCAGACTTTATCTTAGTTTTGCTTTCTACTTTCTTTGTGACTGCTTTATTTCTTGTATATTATGTTTGCTTTGTTACAGCTACAGCTGTTGTTAAAGTACTATATAAATAAATATGTATTGTTGGTATTGTATAACTACTGCTGTAAATCAAGTGACCTTAAAGGAGGCCGGCGGTGACCACGTGAACCAGCCATTAACCAGTCTTCAGAGTCTATGAAAACTATTCATATTAATGGTGCAATATTATCACAAAGTTATTTTAAATAATATATTTTGTTGAAATCCCGGATGTGCGCGCGCGTGTGTGTGTGTGTGTGTGTGTGTGTGTGGCTCTCACTGATTTATTTTTATTTTTAATATTTTACTTTTATGGCTCTCTTAGTCAAAAAGGTTCCCGACCTTTGCTGTAGATGGTTGTCATTGTCCATTGGTCAGGAGGGGGCGCCATAAAAATCCAAACATTTTCTATGTTACTTGGCACACATGTTTACCCTGGGGTGATGGTGAGCAGGAAGTATTTCTAAAAACAGGGCAATTCGAGAAAAAATCCCTTGCAGGGACACCCCTCACCCCCCTTTTAGAAGTCTTTGGCAGGGTCAATGCATAATTTAGTCATCAACTAAATTCAGTTATGGAGAGATGAACTTTCAGCTTGTGAGCATTTGTGACAAACCGAGGACTCCGCTGTAATTTCTTGATTTTCGAACTGATTTTCATGAGAAGTGGTGAGGGACAAAGTGTGAGCTAAGGTCGGCACAAACGCACACACACACACACACACACACACACACACACACACACACACACACACACACACACACACACACACACACACACACACACACACACACACACACACACACACACACACACACACACGCACACACACGCACACACACACACACACACACACGCACACGCACACGCACACACACACACACACACAAAACCACACACAAAGGAAACAGGCACCATTTGGTGTTTATGTAAATGTGCAAAAACAAAATGGCTGACTGCCAAATCCTGTCAGTAAACAAAGCTTGTGTGAGTGCCAGGCAGAGTGTTGTTAAGGCGGGCCGCTCAGGATAGCGTGTGAATGGCGGATGGCCCAATGAAGCCAAAAGACCTTAAAGGAGGCCGGCGGTGACCACGTGAACCAGCCATTAACCAGTCTTCAGATAGAAGACTACAGTTCTACATCACAAAAAAAAAAAAAAAAAAAAAAAAAAGAAACGATAAGCCTCTTTCGTCAACATATCGCCTTGTTGATGCTTGGCAGATTTTGTCGCAGCTTACACAATGTTGCTCAAATGACACAATTCTCAACTAGATGTTGAGTCCAACTGGTTCAGAATTTGGATGTGGGTCTTGTGTAAATGCAATCAGAATCGGGCTGACGATCATCCACTGAGAGTGCAAAGATCTTGATTCATGAAAATTCAAACAAAGGGTGGAAAAGGTAAGTCCAACTCAAATAAAGTGGATAGAATGCTTCATAAAATTATCAGAATCATCTTTATTGTCAAGTATGTAGAACACACACGGAATTTGTTTCCGGTCGAACACGCTGCACTCGTATCATCATCATAAAATTTGCAAAGAGGTACTATACAGTTCCATTTGCGCTACTGTTCAAAGAGTTAATGGCTTGGGGGAAGAAGCTGTTTAAATGTCTGCTGGATTTGGTGCGCATGGATCGGTAGCGCCTGCCTGAGGGGAGTAGCTGGAAAAGGTGGTGGGCAGGGTGCGGAGGGTCTAGTAGGATTTTCCGCGCCCTAGTTTGGATTCTTGCAGTGTGTAAGTCCTGGAGAGTGGGTAGGGCGGCGCCAATCATTTTTTCCGCCGTCCTAACTGTCTGTTGAAGTCGGATTTTGTCCATTTTTGTGGCGGCCCTGAACCAAACGGTGATGAAAGAACACAGGATGGATTCGATGACAGCCGTGTAGAAATGCTGCAACACCTCCTGTGGCAGGCCATGCTTCTTTAGCAGCCTCAGGAAGTACATTTTCTGTTGGGCCTTTCTCAGGATAGAGTTGGTGTTGACCTCCCATGTATTATTGTTTACAGCATGCCAGGATCAGTTTTGCATGTCTGTGTGTCTGCGTAAAATGTGAATTGAGTTGTCAACCTGTAATCTAAATAATTGATGCCATTACAGTACTGTATGCTTGTTTGAATTTGCAATCTATTCCTACAAACGAAGATGACCCATATCTCTCTGAATTACAAATGCTTGCAACCATAGCAAATTTTCGGGTCCGTCAGTGTTGCAAACGGTTTTACTTGATGTGAGGAAATTATGAAATGGTGCAACTATTCCACAAGTCCTTGTCAATCCTCTACTTCGCTAACATTAGCAATCATGATAATAGCAAAATGTTTGGTGTGAACAGAACAACACTGTACTATTTTGTCCGTAGCTACGAATCGTCGCTCACCAACCTGCCGTGATGTCAGTTTTTGTCAGGAGCACTTTGAAAAGTGTATAAAAGGGGTGGCCTGCAAACAAGGGCTATGCCAAAAAAGAAAAAAAAGAAAAAAAAGAAGAAACATTTAAGTTGCCCACTGTAGGCTGTAGCAACGCACGCTCCTTTGCATGTCCAATGTTTCTGTCCCAGACAAGAGGGAAAACGATCAAATGGAAAACTAAAGCATATATATATATATATATATATATATATATATATATATATATATATATATATATATATATATATATATGTCACCAACAGTTAGATGTGAATCTGTTATACAGTATTCAACATGGTACAATTTTTCCAGATGGGAAAATCAAAATGTCAGGGTGTCGGACAAGAACAATGCCAATCGTCATGACAACCAGTAAATATTTTTGGGATGAATTGTACATAGTGCAGACTAGATCGTTCAGATTTGCCCTTGTGACCTTTGTCTGTCTAAGTTTCACATTTTTTTTCAGTATGTCTGTCTCCAAATACTGAGTTAATAAGATTAGACTGACTGATATGGTAGTCAAAGTGTTTCATTCAAAATAGCCTGCAGCCTACCACCCACAATGCAAAATGTTTTCACTCTCGTTGTGTTGTAATTTCCAATATTCACACTAGTGTAGCTGGATTTTCCAATCCACTAATACATAACTTTTTTGTGTCTATGTTTTGAGTCAAGGCGGTAGGGAGTTTGGCTGGTTAGCACATGAGCCTCACAGTGCATGACTGCAGCGCTCAATTCCACCTTTGAGATTCCTGTGTGGCATTTGCATGTTCTCCCCATGCCTGTGTGGCTTTTCTCTGGGTACTCCAGCTTCCTCCCACATTCCCAAAAAATGCATGGCAGTTTAATATAACTCTCAAAATTGGCCTGACGTCTGAGTGTGAGTATGAATGATTGTTTGCCTATGTGTGCCCGGATTGGCTGGCAACCAGTTCAGGGCCTTCTGTCCGAAGACAGCAGCATCGGCTCCAGCACGCAGCCCTTGGGACAGTCTGCCAATTAGAAGATGGATGGATCGATAGATAGATGGTTTGGTGGATGGACGAATATTTCGAATACCAGCACAAATGTTATAACAATGGATTTGTCTTTCTTTTCACCTTTTGTGTTTTGATTGCATATTTTGGCACTGACAAAAAAGGAAAAATAATTAAAATCGTTTGAGCCATGTCTTCAGATCTTGAATGGCAACACAAAACTCATCAAATTTGGAAAATAAGTTCATATTTGATAACAGCACATACAAAATATATTCATGTATGATGTTGTACTTCCACAAGAATAACCATCATTATTGGATTTACCATGATGGGGCGGGGCTGCCACTGACAGGTGACATTCATTAGAAAAAAACACTGACTTCGTCGCCAGCATCACCCAAATGGTAAGTTACGTTTGTTGTGTCTGTTTTCCTTTGTTTTGACCGTTTAGATTTAATCATGCTTGCTTGCTTTGCTTTGTTTGTCTGCTTTGTTTTATGTCCGTGGAGCTTTGTGTGCGCTGCTTCGCTGAATGTTACTTGCTGTTTGCAATTGGTTTGTGCAAACACTCGCTGCAGTAGTTTGTACAACGCGGGCACAAGTTATACAGTTATGACTGGTAATTGCAGTGGTGTCCATGCTTAGTTATGTATCTTAGGTATTAGTGGCCACGTTTGTCCGGATGCACTGGACAGTTTGAACGTTGATTTTACGTTACGGCTCGAGTTTGTCGTGCCGGCGCATTGCTTCCTGGTTTGACCGCTGACAAAGTAACGGGAGTCGTATGGCAACATACAACATAAATAATTTGTAATAAATGTACAATATTTTTGTATACCGTATTTTTCGGATGATATGTCACTCCGCATTATAAATCGTACCAGCCCAAAATTGTATGCGGTACAGTAATTAAGAAGGAAATCAGCATAATTCGCACTGAAGTCGCATTTTTAGGGGAATTTATTTGATAAAACCCAACACAAAAAATGCGTCATTTTGAAAGGAAATTTAAAATAACACTAAAATAGAAAACAACAGGCTGAATAAGTGAACAGACAGTATACGAACGTTACATGACTAACATGGTTGACAATGTCAGTAATGATGTAAAATATGAAGTTATTCATATAACTCTATCACGTGACCTAGACAAGCGTTTTGACATGCGTCAAGAGTAAGTCATAGACGGATGTAATCTGGTAATTTTTCATTTTTCAAAATAAAACAAAGTTCGGACTCAAATAATAAATAAAACGGAAATTATGTAAATCATTTATTCTTTCTGCGCGGCCCGGTACCAAATGACCCACGGACCGGTACTGGTCCCCGGCCCGGAGATGGAGAGTATAAATCTGATGGAGAGTATAAATCGCACCATCAGCAAAACTATGAGAAAAAAACCCTGGCGCCCCCTCCTGACCTCTGCACTGTGAAGCCGGTGTGCTAACCACTCGACGACCGGGCCGCCTACCCTGTGGCCTATAATTTTAAAAAGTACGATGTATATCAAATGATGACAATCATAATATAACATGTTTTTGTTGTTGGATGATGCTTGCTTTTAGGGTTAACCTTTCACATTGTCAAAAATGTGCTTGAAACATTTTTTGAACTCGCATCCGAAAAGGTGTGTGAACAATACAAAAATAGCAATACAAAAATAGGAATAACTTAAAAACTACAGCAATTAGTTAATTTTGCGGTTCTTCAAAGGCAAGCAACCATTCACGCTCACCTTCAGATCTATGGGCTGCTTCAAGCCATCATTTAAAGGACAACCGACGTCACTTTTTTCTTTCCTAACTGACATCAGAAAAACGTTTGATAGCATCTAAAATACCCAAAATACGCAGTAGGATATTTTTAGTCAAATGCGAAACACAATTTAAATGACTTAAAGTGTCTAAAAAGTACTTCAATTTGAAACTGGAAGTGGCCAGTTTCAGAAGTTCGTGGTGTCACGGCAAGACGTCTTGCCTTGCTCTAGAATCAAAACAATGGCTTCAGATTCGGCGAATATGCTTTCTTGTTACTCATCCAGTTATGAATATGATTGAAATAGTTCTGAAGAAGAAAGCATACATGTTTGCAATCGATTAAATAATTTATTCAGTGTCATTTTGAGGCATCAGGGGTGGGAAATTTCGCACCCAAAAAAGGCAGAAAATGGCGAGCAACCTCCGTATGAGGAATTAATCAGCCCGTTTCCACAGGCTGATAAATTCCTTCCATGGAGCTTGGTCACCCTCTTCTGGCAGCTTTTTGGCGCAATACGAGGTTTTCAGACCAAACAAGTACAGCAAAATACATTGACGTGATGGAAAGACCGCGAGAATGCGTCTTTTTTACGGTGAGGGGCGGTCCTTCAGTGACATCACGTACGGACTCGTCACCAACTCATAAACAAGACTTCCTGAATATTCAGTGTGAGTCTTCAAACGTAAAATATAGCTATATGCGGTGGAATCTGTAAAATACGCTCACTAGAAGTCATTTGAAGCCATTTTACAAATTATGGACACAACTTGTCCGGAGACGTCGGTTCTCCTTTAACTTCACATGACTGTTTTTGGAATGTGGGAGGAAGCCAAATCACCCAGAGAAACCCCCATGTCACCACGAGGGAGAACATTTAAACAGCAATGAGCAAAAATAAAAATCAGAATGAATGAAAAATGAATCACAGGAGAGCTGAAATGATGAGGTTATGTATGAGCAAGGGAAGAGGCGCAAAATCACAAGGGGGCGGGGGGGGGGGGGGGGGGTTCACCACAAACATCTGTTCTGACTGCTGTGAAAGGACTGCTAACCACAATCACAGACTTATACACTTACACATGCACACAGGATTTGGTTATATTCTAATTATTGTTATGAACAAATTTTCAAATTTGTTGACACAAAAAAGAGACCAAAGCCAATCACATGATTAACTTTGATTTTGCCAAGCATGAGTTGCTGTCTCATTTGAGAACAGGTTCACCAATAACACAGGAGCAATCAGATGTGGCAGTCATAGAAATAACAATATCAGTGCACACAGATTTTCCTCTGGATGCAAAGTATAAGGATAATGGCAGAACTTCAACTTGCTGAAGTATGTTAAATGTATACCCCAAAAATGAACAAATAATACGTGATTATTCAGATTAAAGAATCTCCCATTTCTTTGTTTAAACTGTGGAGTTCCGTTTTATTTACTGTGGGAAAATATTTTTTACCGAACAAAACCAAAATGTGCTCAAAGCTACATTTGACTTTCTAGTTTGGGCCATTTTTAAAATTTAAATGGACAGAACGCCCGCCGGGCTCTCTCAAACTTAAAGAAAGAGGAAATTAGCAAGATTTTATTTGGTGGCAGGCCGCATGAATGAAAATCAACAATAACTGCCTTCTCATGCATTTGAGCATATGAGAAGAATAAACATCACCTTCACGTCACCACACAATTAAAAAAAAACAAAAAACAAATCCCCTCTGACCTCTGAAAAAAAGGAATATTTCAAAATACATTTCGAGGTGAACATTTGCTGTTGACCACTGTTACTGTCATTGTTTGAAGCTTCATGATGATCACTGCCAAATGGAATTAAAATTCAATTATTAGTAAATGAAGTGTGTGGGAGCGCGCGTTTGTGTGTGTACGTGCATGCGTGGGTGTGCGTGTGTGTGCGTGTGTGTGTGTGTGTGCCTGTGCGCGCGTGTGCGTGTGCGCATGCGCGTACGCTCGCTAACTTCTGGAATGAAGCCTAGACCAGAGTCATCCATCTGCCATCAAAACGCCATGACAACCACTCATGTATGGAGTCACATCCTGTGCATTCAACACACATCTGCACTGTAATTTCTCCCTGGAAGGAGCATGTGTTTCCTTTTGTTTTGCAATCTGCAGCATACATGCATCTGTGCTTTTATATGGATTGCATGGACATATGTTCATGCTGCATATGGATTTTAACATGCAGGTGGGTGAGTAGGTGCCCCAAATTTACTGTATGTACAGTCCGACGCCATCTTTCACCTTTGGCGTGTGCTTGTCCAAGTTCAGATTGACAGACAGGAAGACCACTATGAACATTTGGATGATTGGAGGAACTGTTTTGAGATTGAGAATTGTGCGGTTTTGGCTAATAGTGAAATGAGCGTACGTACATAAATGTAATAACAACAATAAATATAGATAATAATAATAAATAATTATAATTATTCCGATAATAATAATAGTAATAATGCTAATAATAATAAAACAATAATTATAACAATAATGTAATGATAATGATGATAATAATCATCATCATCATTGTGTTGCCCGGCAGTCGAGTGGATAGCACGCCGGCGTCACTGTGCAGAGGTCATGAGTTTAAGTCCGGCTCCAGCCTCCCTGCATGGGTTTTCTCCGGGTTCTCGGGTTTCCTCCCACATTCCAAAAGCATGCATGGTAGGCAGATTGAACACTCCAGATTGTCCAGAGATATGAGTGTGAGAGTGACTGGTTGTTTTTCTCTGTGTACCTGTGATTGGCTGGCAACCAATTCTGGGTGTCCTCGAAGACAGCTGGGATAGGCTCCAGCGACCCCCGCAACCCTAATGAGGATAAAGCGGCCTGGGAAATTGATGGATAATAATAATAATACAGAAAATACAATATTGCATTTGATACAACAGCTCACCATTATTTCCAAACCTTGAATACTGTATCAACATTTAAGGAGTGTTAAAGAGAAGTATATCCAAACAACCCTTTTACTGCCCACAGACATAAACAGCGTCATCACCATGAAGCCGGTCCCAAATCTCAGTTAAAGAATTCATGATCATGCATCTTTTGACCGACACGTTAGGTAATATCAGAATCAGAAAGCCTTTAATGGTCCCACAGTGGGGAAATTTGCAGTCTGCAGCAGAAAAAATTAAAGAGGGGGGGGGGGGCAAAAAGAAAAAAAAGTATTGCATGTACAAAAAAATGTCAGAAGACTGAACTGCACAAAAATGTTTCATAAAAAGAACTGTACATAGTACAAAGTATAAAAATACAATATATGTATATACAGTTTAATCTGTGTATGTTTGTGGTGTCGTAGTAGTAAGAAGGAGAAACATTCTTCATAGTCGAGCTGTTTTCAAGAAATTGTTGTAGAAATTGTAATTACGTTGGCAAGGGGGAATCGGTTATCTGCATTGCGAGGGGCCAGCGGCGAACACTTTGAAATGTAGCTCCTCTTCAGAGCGGGTGATGCAAAACTACTGCTAATAACTGCTGATAAACAAGACGAGTGTAATTGCATCGATTTGCATTTTTAAATAACACATCAGTAAAACAGACGTCATCTGCGGCCCATCCGTACAATCTACATAGGTGCAATAGTTTTCATTTCTCATATGATTTTGCTTCTTGGCGATGCTTGTACAGTAATAACATTCATATTATGAACTATCGTCATGATTGCTATGATGACACTATGGATCTGTTGATATGTGCGATGGATGTCGTCATATTTCAGCGACTGATATGACATCAGTGTGCATCTGTGAATCATTGAAGATATTGATTAACTAAATGCATGATTTCCGAGTGTCTACTTGACAGCGGTTGGCTTGACGTTATGCACATGCGGCGATCTCCTTGCAGTTCCTTATTCGCATACTTGCGCCAATATCCAGCATGGATTTCAGCGAATCTTTCTTCTTCTTCACCGGCGCTTAATTCAAAAAGAGTGATTCGATTGGCCTGGAACCACGTCGGCTGTGTCCACTCTCACAACGGGACAAACACCCGTTTCTGCAAAAATAAGAAAACAAAGAAAACTTCATTCCTGCATCCAATTTGGCTGCACTTTGTGCTTGACTTGTGCTTTCCATAACCATGCACAGGCCAATGTAATGGGGATTCTCATCTTATTGTGCATCATTAGTGGGTGGTTGTCATTGGTCAGTGCACGCCGTAAGAATTACTCGCGCCATCAGTTTACAGTTTACAGCTGTGGTTCTCTAAACAATGTGCCGCAGCACATTAGCGTGCTGTGTGAGACCATCAAGTGTCGTCAGGAAATCGTCCAAGAGCTTTGCAATTGCATGTCTTTTAATTTCTTGGGCGTAAGAGAAATAAATGGTTTTGGGAAATGAGAGCGCAGCCATATTCAGACAATCATATTTTTGTATCTGGACGTGGCCATGACGTGACCAAGAGGTTTTTTGGTGGAATTCTGCTGGGGTGGTGGGTTTTCTTTTTGCTTTTCAAAGTACAGTGAGACCTCGACTTATGAACACCTGATGTTCGGTTTACGAACATCAAATTTATGAAAATTAAACCTTGGAATACGCACTACTTTTCGCGATACACACCAACCACGGCTGGCGGAGTGATCTTCGGATCTGGCGGAGTGATCTTCGGATCTTCGGCGGAAGCACACGACCGAAGAGCGCTCCAGCCGGCGCACCTTTCCACACCCTTTCTCTCTGAATTCACACGTCGATCGCCTTCGAGGAGCTTTTTGCAGATAATTTTACTATTAGGAAATGAATGCAAGATGATCCCCTAATAATCACCGTCGAGGAGAAGAAGATCATTGAGAAACACGAACGAGGTGTGCGTTTGTGGCGTCACATGTGCACACCACGGCTGTCATGTGAATCTCAGCCTGACACATCTCTCACGCTGTGTGAGAGTAACTTTCTACGACCATTCTACAAATAAAGAGCCCGGTACCGTCCACCATTTCTACGCCTAATAGCTTTACACAAAGGCTTTATTTAGTCAATGCTTTCACGTGACTAATGACACCAAAATTGTCACAGGCAAGTTGAGAGCTGGGGCGGGGCCGCCGCTCGCAACCTCCGCCAGCCGAAGAAGACACTTCAATTTCATTTCATTTCAACGAGTCGCTGTCACCTCAACAGTGACATGATTACGGTGCCTCGCTGTGTGCTGGCAAGTCCAAGAGTTTGCTTTGCCCGAGGTGATTGTTAGCCGTGATCGCGTAAGTTGGTGCTTTCCGGGATCGTGAATGTGTGTGCTTGCGTGTTGATCCCCTCATCACCGATACTGGGACATTTCAACGAGTCGCTGTCACCTCACTAGTGACATGATTGCGATGCATCGTGCCTCGTTGTGTCTTGTGCTGGCAAGTTCAAGAGTTTGCTTTGCCCGAGGTGATTGTTAGCCGCGATCGCATAAGTTTGGTGCTTTCTGGGATCACGAATGTGCCTGACGGATCGCCCCGCCCGCCTTCTTTTGTCGTGTTTTATTCCGCGTCGGACTCGCGCCTTTTGTTGTCATAAAATCTCTGCTAGCACCTACGGGACTCGAAGTGGATGCAGATGACATCGGGGAGCTTGTTGCTGACCACAATGAGGTCCTCAACACTGAGGATTTGATTTGCCTTCAAGAGGACAAGCAGAAGCAGGCCATTCAGGAGTTGATGTGCAGACTTTTATTGAACAGTTCCATCCAGAAAAGGCTAGGAGAATCACCAACATGATGAATGATAATGTGATGCCTCAGTTTCTTAAGACCTTATAAGTCAGAAAGCAACAGGTGTCAATTAAGAGCAATCAACGACCATCACAAATGTAAATAAAATGACTTTATTATACAGTGCAGTGTATTTCTTTCGTTACAATAATATGGCACATTTATTATACATAGAATTAGGTATTTTGTGTGTGGTTTTAAGGCTTATTTAGTTGAAAATTATATTTTATGGAGACCTGGGAACGGATTATTCTTATTTTAATGGTTTCCTATGGGATTTTCTTTTTTGGGATACACACTTTTTGCCTTACACACTCTGTCTGGGAACCAATTACGTTCGTAAGCCAAGGTCTCACTGTACAACATTGGGGTGGTAGCAGGGATTCAGCTTCTTCTGCTCAGCCTGCATGCTTGTTATCAAATTAGGCAAAAACAAATGCTACCCGAGGATTTTCACAGCTCACGCATGTGGGCTCACAATAAGGCTGATTTGTATGAGGAGAAGCAGCAGCTTATTATTAGCAGGTAAGAAAAACAAACGTGATTGCAAGGAGCATCATGAATCAACATTATAGCTCTACTTTTTTATTAGAAAATTTTATATTAATCTAATCTATTTTGCTATATTTCTTTCTTTCACATCTCATGACACATTATTTCCCTTCTTGCTGTTTTTCCCCCATTACCTTGATTTTTTTTTTCTTCATTTTGATTGGTTGCATTTATATTTAGTGCATCTGGTTTTTTTCTTCATTAAATCACAACAATGCATTTACAGTGGTTTTTAAACTGTTTCCCATTTTATTATTTTAAACCTGCTGCAATGACAGCAATGGCGTGTTGTGCTTGGGGTAATTAATACCTCAGCTTCCCCACCGTTCTCCCTTTCCCCCGTGGCTCTGGACATTAATCAGAGATATTTTCGGGGGAAACCAAGGCGACACAGGTGCACCGCGTCAGGGGCAGAAAGGGAGAGAGATGATGTATCGAAATACATGGAAGACCCTGATCCGGCCAGCCAATCATCATCCATCACCATCCAGTCGCCGGGCGGATTCGGCTGTTCCCACCAATAAAAAGAAATTAGGAGAGATTTACATTCTTCTTTATCAGGACATTCAAGGTGGGTGATTTCTAAGTGGATGGCGGGAGGCAGAAAAACACCACAGCTTCATTTGAACACAATGGAAACCATTTCTTGTATTTTCTCAAAGGACAAGAACGAGCGTTTCTTTGTGAGCGTTTTCCAGTTATATTTACACAGTTGAGCTGCATACGTCTGTTATGTAGTCAGTAGAGATGGTTCAGAGGATTTATCTGCAGTGTCGTTATTTATGTGTTAGTCAATTACATAATAATCACAGTTCAAGACAGAGACACAGATGAAATGATTCTTGAGAGGGGGCGGTGGGACAATTTATGCGATTATTAGGGAAATAAAATTAATTGGCGATATGACTAATCAGCATTTACATGATAATGAAAAAAACACAAATTTACAGATAACTGCAATCATAATTGAAATTGCAATTCTCTCACTGTTATCTGATTCATCATGATCATGTTGAACCAAGGCAACTCAACTGTTGATTTCTGTGTGTGTGTGTGTGTGTGTGTGTGTGTGTGTGTGTGTGTGTGTGTGTGTGTGTGTGTGTGTGTGTGTGTGTGCGTGCGTGTGTGTGTGTGTGTGTGTGTGTGTGTGTGTGTGTGTGAGAGAGACCTTGTACATATCGTATTTTCCACCTTTTTTTTCAAATAGGTTTGCTGGTCCAGCGACTTATTTTCTGGAACATTTTATCCAGTACGTCCATTTTCTTAAGCCAACTCTGCACCGTGAGACATACACGCTAACCAGTCAATCGCCATGCCACCACGTCTTATACATGAAAAAATATTGGTTATAGCTTCGCAGCAAGCGGGGTGATGCGCCTGCAATTTATCTGCAAGCTATCTCATGCATCGACAAAACACAGGCAACAGTGACAACCAAGAGCACGCTGTCTGGAATCATTGGAATTGGAGCTGATTTTCAGTCTTGTGACAGCCGTGCAGAAAAGGAAGTTCCACTTTGTCTTCTTCTGGAGCTAGATGAGTTCTTCAGAAGTGACACAGAGGATGATGAATTTAAAAGATTTTGCGAGATTTTGAGTTGAATTGCAAGTTATTCAATTAAATAAAATTACCGTATTTTCCAATGTATGAGGCGCACCCATAAGCCTTCATTTTCTTCAAAAGATGACCCTACACCTTATGTTTGTGCACCTTATATCTGACGTCATTTCCCTCCCCCTGTAGAAGAAGTACTGTGTAACCCCAGTCTCTACTGTAGCGCCTTATATTGTGGTTATATTCGGAAAACTCTTTATTCATTCAAGCTGCACCTTATATATAGAAAACATAGCATTCACTTGGGGTATGCCTTATACTACCTTATACGGCGTCATTTTTTTGCAATGGTGATGTAAAATGTTTGGGTCACATTAACACCTGGGCACCTTTTATATCAGAATCAGAAGACCTTTATTTGTCCTACAATGGGGAAATTTGGGGAATATTGATGTTTATTTTTCATGTAGCTGAATAACTGACATTGCGTTCGCAAGTCTTCTACCTATTCAGTTTGTTCTGTATAATTGTATTATTTATGTAAGAATTAGCCATCCGGGATGTTCTTTTTGATCCAGTATTTTGTTCAATAAATTATCCACAAAATTCTTGAGAAATGGAGCTGCATTATTGACCATTTCTGTTTTCATTATTACAGTAAAGTCTCGTTATATCGATATTCAAGGGAGTCCGAAAAAATATCAATATAACCGGGACTATCGATATATCCGACCCTGTTTGCATGTAATTTTCTCCGTGCGTGCATAGAAATAGTATCGATATAACCGGGACTATCGATATATCCGATATCGATATAACGAGACTTTACTGTATTCGTATTTTTTTGTCAACAACGAGGCCCGTTTTGAAAATGATGGCAAAATGGCATTGATGACGCAGATGCACAACATTAGCAGGCTTATGGTCCATTGAATCGTAAAACCGGCAGATTGTAGTTTGCCTATCAAATATATTATTGGAATGCTCGTTCTGGGGGTCTTAATATTTTCTTAGGGTAAACATTATACAAAGGATGTAAGAATATTGTTATTTATTTATGTATTTATGTATTTTTATTTGTATATTTATTTATTTTTCTTTTGTAACCTTTGCAAATGTATTTTTATACACGCTCACCCTGTGTGTGTTTGACAGCTCTGCTAATCTCGTACTCTGTTATTAATTAGGAGGGAGGCTCTCCTCACTAGGTTATTTCAACAGGGGCGCGGGTGTCTATTCGGGCTCTCATTTCAATTTAATTACACTTAGCGGCGTTAATATTTCATTAAAATATTACACCAAATAATGTGTTTTTTAATCAGAGCCGTGCTGCCGCTGTTGCGGCGGCAGCGGTGGTGGCGCTATATGTAGCAGAGAGCTGAGCTTTGTCCTTCTCATGCCATCAGCTGCTGGCTGCTCATCCATTTACTCCCGAGACTTTCTCATCCTTTCATCCTTTGCCGTGACAGAAGCTGCAATACACACGCACTAACACACGCGCTGGCCGCGCACAAGACTGTCTTCTAAATTCATAGCAATGCATGCAAATGAGAATTTTTCTGTGCAACAATCCCATTGAAAACACACACATACACATCCAGAGCTTGTGCTTTCTACAAGGCCGGAGCAGATGTCTCTTGTCAATGTGAGCAAATGTCAAGCGAACATGCCTGTCATATTTTCATATTTAACTATTCATTTCATTCTAATTTATGGAGTGAACACTGTGAGATGCAGCAGCATCATAAAAATCTTATGGGACACCTGAAATAGCTCTCTTTGAAAATTATGACCTTAAATGTTACATCTATGACCTGCAACCCACAGACTCAAACACTGTGCTTACTTTTAGGTTGTTGTTGTTGTTGTTGTTGTTGTTGTTGTTTTTTTTTTTTCCCCAAAAGAGGCCTTGGTGATTTGATAGCTTTCTACGAATTGATTCGAGTGTCAAAATATATAATATTTAGTTTTGTTTTCCCGATTTGGTGACAAAGTGCTGCCGTCATTGACTGAAAATGCAATTCATGCATTTTTTTCCCAGGGGCTAGTGCGCCACATGCTAACTGTTTTTTTTTTTGCCTAGATGAGCACACATGGCCACCCACTGATTCTGCACTTGATCGTCATGGTCAAGGTGCACCAGTGTTGGAACATCCCACCCAAAAAAAGGCTTTTCTTTTAACAGAAGGCTGTCAGACCGTTTGGCACTTGGGTATGGGATGAAAAAAAAATGCATACGATAATCAGAATCAGAATCAGAATACCTTTATTCGTCCCGCAATGGGGAAATTTGGGGAATAATATAGATTTGCATAAAATGAAAAACAATGGCAGGCAGTGGTCAGTGAAGTACAGTGAAAGTCCAAAATATTTTTTTTATTAAAACTCCCAGATGAGTTTGTGTCGTGATTTATGAAATTGCTTATGAGCAAGAGAAATTGGAATTTAGGAGAGCACATGAGCAAAAGAGACGACATTTCCTCATACATAGTTCGGTTAAGTAGTTTGCTGCTCCTGTAATGGAAAACTGAAAATAAATTTGGGAGAATCTCTCTCCGTTTTACTAATCATTGCGGCCTTAGGTCATCACGACCACCGATTACTCCAGACCGCTTACTTCTGTATCATTAATTAACTTTTCAACTATTAGTCCTGTTTAAACACACGGCCCACCACCAATAGAGCATACTGTTTGGAAAGCAGACTGGATAATTGGCTCCTTGGCAAGAGAGTGGTCACTTCAAATGTGTTTGCATGTTCCTGCGTGCACGTGAGAGAGGAAGTGAAAGAAGGGCATAGTTTATGTTTGTGGTGGGTGTAAAAGCGAGACAAATTCCAGATCCATATGAGAGGTTTCTGTTTAAATGTGTTCAGCAACGTGAGAGGCAAGAAAAAAAAACAGTAAATTGAGTTTAAGCGAGTGTTAATTTGAGACAAGCGTGAAAGCCAATTGCTCAACATTGTTGTCTCTGCTTTACAAATAGTGCTAGAAATGTGGAAAAACACTCCTTTGGACACTCTCTTACATATTTGTACAATTATATATATAACTATATATAACATCCCTGATAGTGTATGAAATACATACACTATTGATATATTTTAGTTTTTGCCCATTTTTTTCAAATCAAGGATTCATTTGGCCTCTCTTGTACTTTTTTCAATTTTATCCTTCAAGATAACCATGGCACTTTTGAATGGCGCACAACAGAGGGCATTTGTCATGACTGGGGCCCCAAGGTCAGCTCCTTTCTTACCAAACACAGATCAGTCTGAACAAATTATTTCCACAAAATCTGGCTGAGTGATGCGAAGGAACATGTCTGGACACCTTTTCTGTTTTAGACACACAGCTAATCATCGTTAAGTGTTTTGAGTCTTAAAAAAAAGACCAAGACAACGGCCATAAAAGAAGCTCCCTTCGCGTTTGGTACGTACGACGTGTAGCAGAGGGTTCAAGTGTATTATTGTCGTGATGTGGGATGAGCCAGTATGTGTTTAATGTGTCTGACAGAAGGTGGGAGGCTATAAAGCACCAGTAAACACAAACTTGAAGACACCAAGGGGGCATCAGGCTGCGACAAAGGGGCCATGCGAAGCAACAATGGCGTCAGCTTGGTTGTTTCACTGCAAAGTCATCGTGTTAAATTGGGCGATGAGAGAAAAATCGCTGCTTTGCGAACATATTTTACATGCACAATTTTTCTTGGTAAATGTAGCAGCAGCATACTAGTTTTTTTTTATTTTAACCAGCAAGCCAGAGTGAAGAAATGTGCCAATGCATGTCTGCAGGTGTGAGTGTTTCCGTCGCAAGACTCACTGAGATGCCTGAATGCACCCCATCACACCTTTTACAGTTAAAAACCTGGCAGAGATGGCCTGTGCCAATGTGTCTGCTTGGCAAAATTGAAGAATCCCTCATCTCCCTCTGCCAAAAGACTTTGTTTGTGTGCCAGAGGTTTAGCACATCTTAAATCTCTCTGCCTGTCCTGCTCTGACAGGGTGCACTGTGATGTTTAATTAGGAATAATAGTTTCTAATATTCCTTCAATTAGCCCGGCCTCCTGCTTGTCGGGGGATTTGAATTAAGTGAAAGGAAAGTGGGATAAAAGGAAGGAAAACTGGAATAAAATGGCTTGTTGTTAAATTGCCAAGTCTGTGCACCCATAGGGTTATCCATTTTAGAAGATAAACTGGCAATGCTGATGCATTTCTGATGTTGGCGTTTCTCTTGGGAGATCCGAAATAAAAGCAAGACGCAAAGTCCAGGATTTCAAAAATTCTGTTTCCATTGAGGAAATGTACAAAGGGAATGGGAGATGAACATCTGCGAGTAATGTTGTTTCTTTTGATAGGTCAATCCCGACAGAGCGCGTTTGGTGAAATGCGTTATGTTAAAATTTCCAAAGGCTGAGATTCATTGTCAAAATTCATATTTCCCTGCCCCCATGCTCCATAATCAACCATTGCATTTCCATTAGTTTCATTGGATTTATCCAACTAAAATAAAACATGTCCAAATAATGTATGAAGTAGTGCAGGCTACTCAAACATTGTTGTTCAGCATTGAACATTTGAAATACATCCTGCCTGCCTTTATTTTTTTTAAATGCAATCATTCTGTGAATTCTTTGGTTCATCAAAGCAGGAGCAATTAAGTTATTGTTGAATCTACAAAACGTACAAACTCTTCAAAAGGCTTATCCTCTGCTGAATTGCTTTTGAGGAATCGCACACTGATTTTTGATTACTTTGTGAATCAACATGTAAGATGTATTGATAGTGGGGTAGAGCTTTTTCCAATGACCGGGCTGAAAACAACGTGCCGATCAAAGTAGCAGACTTGCTAATAATGCAAACACTCCGATTTCTTTATCATTATAGGGTCATTGGGTGCTCTGTCCCCATAGGTAAGAGTGCCCCCCCTCCCCCTCCTTACGCACGCGCACACACTGCATGCCCCCTAATTTTACAGCGACAACAGGGGAACAAACAAATGAAAGAAAGAATGCACCTCCCCCAACAGATGTATCAACCCACTGAGAGAGAGAGAAATAGAGAATACGAGAGAGAGAGAGAAATAGAGAATACGAGAGAGAGAGAGAGAGAGAGAGAGAGAGAGAGAGAGAGAGAGAGAGAGAGAGAGAGAGAGAGAGAGAGAGAGAGAGAGAGAGAGAGAGAGAGAGAGAGAGAGAGAGAGAGAGAGAATAGTGTGTTAGTGTGATTACTGTATGTTTGGAAGTGACCCACTTTAATGGCCATCCCAAGGCATAATGGAGCCTAAACGGGTCTGAATATATAGAAGAGCTCTAAAACATATACAGTGATACCTCAGCTTACGAACTTAATTGGTTTCCAGAAAGTGTAGGCAAAAAGTGCGTGTTCTAAACATTAGTTTCCCATAGGAAACCATTAAAAATGAGAATAATCTGTTTCCAGGGCTCCATAAAACATAATTTTCTACTAAATAAGCCTTAAAACTACACCAAATATAACTTATTTTATGTATAATACATGTGCTATTTTATTGTAATTAAAAAAAATTAACTGTAGTCGTTTTATTTACCTTTGTGCTGGTCGTTGATGTAGTTGCTCTTGATGATATCCGAGTGAAGTTGCCATGCTTTCTCGGTGATAATACCCTAATTCACATGGTCCCCTGCTAGCTGCTTTTGGTTAATCCAAATCAACAGGACGCAAAGTCACATAAAAGCACACCTCGATCGTGTTTTTCGATGATGTCCTTCTTCTGCTCGACCCTAATTTTCTTTTGTGTCCCCTTTGTCTTAACACGAGCCTGTGGTGGGGTCTTTTTCAGTACCAAAAACGTAAAAGTACTCCACTCGAAAACAAACATATCATATGCCACGTATGCACTCAGAGAAAGGGTGTAAAAGTAGTCCGGCAGCCACGGTGGCGCTGTTCGGACGTGTGGTTTGGTGTTCTTCCGCCGAAAACCAGTCCACCAGCCATTGTGGCTCTCCGTGTGTTTCCCGAAAACTAGTTTGTATGGCAAGATTATATTCTCGCAAATGTAATGTTCGTAAGGCAAAAAGCTCGTTCGCACAAGCATTTGTGAGATGAGGTATCACTGTAATTGTAATCCATACATAAAAAAGTCAGTTGGAATGCATGGACTTCTTCCTTCTCAGAGAGCTAAAGTTAATTTACAAACTTCTTTCCCATTAATATGAAGTTAATTGAAACAATGTGTTACCACTGTAATAGCAAGTTGTTGACCTTGTTCTTTTTATTATTCAAATTAAAAGGAAATGTGAAATATATCAACCTTTTGTTATTATTATAATGATGATTATTATTAATTGTGATTTTTATTAAGCATGCGGCACAGCTAGTAGACATTGCCAAACCAAAGTGCAAATCAAAATCAGAAACACCCAATACATGTACAGCCGATGACATAATCTGCAAGGAGAGATCTTGCAGTTGACTAATGTCAATATAACTTTCTGTTTCCACTTTGATTTTAATGCAGATGAGCCATGCCACTAATTATTGGCTGAAAAAAAAACATTTTTTCATTCATCAAGAAAAGTCTACTGTACTACAATCTCCGATTTAAAAAAATGAATTATTGAGCTAAATTGTCTATTTGTGCCTTGGCAGCAAGTCCTCTCTGCACTCACCCTGTCACCTAGAATTAGCTGAGATACGCGATCAGCACAGCCCTAAACTTGATTAGAAGTAAAAAAAAAAAATGGACGTAGGGATGACACTTCGTATAATCATCCTTTGTGATTTCGTAAATTCAGACAGAAAAATGAATTGTTCATACCCATCTGTCCATTTTAATACGTATCCAATCATCCATCCATCCATCCACTTCAAAACTATTTCAAGCCTTTGACCTATTTGTGAATTCATTATTGGCCATCCGTCAATGCATTCCTCCATCACTTATGTCTATAAATGTCCTCTTTTCAATGTGGATAGCTTGCCGCTCGTTTCCTTTTGAACCCTTCCTTCTTTGGCTGCAGTCACTGTGAGTGTCACAGAATATGGAGGGACGCCCGCCTCGGGTTAATATTTGTCAAACAACTTTTTCTTCTGCGCTTCCTTGGTCCAAATGGGTCTTCTATGCCTCTGCCTCTGCCAACGCAACCACTCCTTCTGTGAAACCTTTATTTGTTATATCCTCCTCTTCTTCCTAATTTTCTCACTTCCTCTACCTCCTGTCAACGGTCTCTCCTTTCTCCAGCCTCTAAAACTCCCTTCCCCAATATGCATATTCATAGACAACAAACATTCCCATCCGATAGCATGTAATCTCCTTGCATTAGTTTGTGTGTTTTCATTCCTAACCTGACATGCGCGCAGGCACACACACACACACACACACACACACACACACACACACACACACACACACACACACACACACACACACACACACACACACACACACACACACACACTTACACACACACTTCCTTACAAACATCTAGCAGCTGGCCGACAGATGGGGCCCGCAGCCAAAAAAGCAGCAGCCACACAACAAAAATAAAATTGGACATGCATGCCAGTGGAATATATGTAAAGGCACGAGGATGTGGAAGAGCAGGGATTACTGCATGGAGAGTCACTCCTCTTTAACTACACCTTCTCCCCCCGCCCCCTTTTTGATTCCTTTCTTGGTCACTGCCCAAAATCTGGTTGTAATTGTTCATGTTCCGTATGTAGTTCAGTCAAAACAATTACTGTCATTTGCACCGAGAGCTTGCTCACTTCTTCCTCAAAAATTCTTTGCAAGCACATTTGATTTACTGTTGTTGGTGGACAGTTTCATTCTATTTAGCAGATGTAACTGATGTACAAATGCTGAACATAACTGTTAGGGCTGCACATGACAATCACGATAAAGTTAATGGGAAAGTCTAATTTTTAATTTTGACAATAAGATTTTTCATGGTCCTAAAATTTGGATTTTCCTGCGGCCAAATGATGAGGGGATATAAAAGAGAGGTAAATGTCAATTTGATTGAAAAAAAAATCTGTCACTATTTCACTCATTTACATGAAAAGAGGGGAAATGCAGGAACACAATAGGGCAAAAGGAAGGTGCCAGAGAGAGTAAAAAGGAATCAACTAGTGGGGGGAGGGGGGAAGAATCCAAAGTAGCATGACAGAAGTAGACTCATCCCAAGGGGGCACTGTTTGTTTTTACAAAACGCCACATGGACATATGGTGACCAATCTACCACAAGTGTCAAAGTCAAGGACCGAGGGCCAAATCTGGGCCGACACATAATTTTATTCGGCCTGTGAAATCAAATGAAGCATGTCAAGCGCCATTATGCTGGCTAAAGTCCGAACTAAAATTTCAAATTGGCACATGAAAACCAATCTTAAACTATTCAAAAGATGACCCTGTGCCTCATATGCAGGTGCGCCTTATATGTGAAGTATTGTGACACAACAGGTTTCGCCACTACTGTCAGCAGGCACTGACTCCATATCCCCCTGTAGAAGAAGCAGTGCGTAACCCCAGCCTCTACTGTAGCGCCTTGTAATATGGTGTGCCTTATATTATGAAATTGTTTTATATTTATATACTATATTTGGAAAACGTTTTTCATTCATTGAAGGGCCGCCTTATACTCTGGTGCACCTTATATATGGAAAAAGTTTTAAAATACACCGTTCATTGGTGGTGCGCCTTATACTCCGGTGCGCTTTATACATGGGAAAATACGATAATATGTGGAGGAGATTAACTATTCTAATGGTTTCCCCAAATTCATAACGGCCCACGAGATGAAACTGGAACTGCAACGTGGTGCGTGGCAAAAATTGAGTTTGACACCCCTGATCTGACAGTTCAGAATTTTATAGCAAGTAAAGTGAATTTGACATTGGATTTTCAGCATGTCGATAGCTAAGAGAAGTTTTTTGCCTCCTTTAAAGTCAAGAATTACGCCTGTTGAAATCACTGCTACTTACCGTATTTATTAGAGTATAACGCACACACCTAATTTTCAATAAAACATCAGTATAAAATGTATTATTATTATTATGATCAGAGCATTGTCATCAAATGGTGAGTATAGTTTTTGCTTTTTTGAATGTTGCTGTGCCAATGATCATTTTGTATTTGGGAGCATTTTACTGAGCGAGTTGCTTGTTCTGTAGCCACAAAGGGACATAAGTCTTCTTATGACGGTTCCAAGCCCGGATAAATACAGAGGGTTGTGTCAGGAAGGGCATCCGACGTAAAACCTCTAAAGATGGAGGGCACTGATTTGCTGTGGCGACCCCTTGTAGGGAAAAGCCGAAAGGAAAAGAAGATTTATTTATTCTGAAATCAGTAGGAACTGTAAAATTCCTAATCATGCAAATTCTCTGTTCATAACTAAATCATAAACAAGGTGGGGGAAATAAGAAAAGAAATACAACTTGACAAACTTTTCTCAATTCTTCATTTCTTATTTCATGCGCAGTCTTAAGCTCTTTGACACAATACGCCACCTACTGTAAAGAACCCGCAAAGGGTCTTGGAAGGCTTTTCCATTTGCGGTCAATGCTCGTCCACTGGAAGCAGAAATTCAAAACGTGACTATCCTGTTTAAAAGCTCAAATCCTAACTGATGAGCTACTGTCTACCCAAAATCCAAACTCAGCAATATCAGCTGTGTTTATATGAGAGACCTTTTATCCATTCCCCCTGCCACCCACCTGCGTACCTGGCATCACTTCCACACACACTCACCATGCCACACACGCCCAAGCACACACGCACACGCACACACACACACACACACACACACACACACACACACACACACACACACACACACACACACACACACACACACACACACACACACACATACATACATAGGTGCACATTGCCGCGCGGGCATGCATACTAACTTTTATGTCCCCATCTGGTCACTATCCAGTAGGACGTGCTTTCTCTTTGTAGCTGTTTCATGGACCAGATACTCTCACAACCCTGAAAAATCATTATCATGCATAGTTTCACATTGTTGTTTTTGACGGGTCATGACCTTTATTTGGGATTTCTCGTGAACCATCCATGACGTGGCAAAGAAAATGCTAAACTATAGGTAGAGTATGCCATTGATAACGTTAGCTTTGCGCAAAGGTGGAAATGCGTTTGGATTCAGCATATATTTTCACTTTTAATATTGGTCAAATTAGGTGTTTATGTCACAATCAATTTTACTTTCACCCTAAATTCCATGATACCACTTATTGTAGAGCGTATACGCTATAGCAGTCACCCAAGACATATGGACAAATACCGTATTTTCCTGTGTATAAAGCTCACCTAAAATCCTTCATTTACTTCAGAAGATGAACCTGTGCCTTATATGCAGGTAAGCCTTATATGTGAAGTAATATTGAACCACTACAGGTCTCGAAACTACTGTCAGCAGCCACCGACTCTATTTCCAGCTGTACAAGATGTTGTGCGTAAACCCAGCGTCTAATGTAACACCTTTTATTGGGAAGACTCTTATAAATGTATTTATTTTATTTGGAAAAAAATGTCATTCATTGAAGGTGCACCGGACTATAAGGCACACCGCCTTATAGTCCGGTGCACCTTATACACCGGAACATATGGTAACCTTTCATGCATGTTCACACCTCTGAACAATTTTGAGTCTTCATTAAACTTAACATGAATTTGAGATAACCCTAGCAAGCACAGAGCAAGCATGCAATCGTTCCATTCAAACCACGGAACCGTATGGTCACACGCTCACCACTCGACCACGGTGCCGCCTTACCCGAAAGTTATTTGCTGAAAAATGGCTCACCGCAAGTGAGATGTTGACTCACGTGGCTCGAGATCTCCAACGGGTTTGTGTGATACCATATGAGATCTGTAATATACGCCAAGCGCGGGATGAGAGGCTTCACTAATACTGCCGTCAAGGCGGGTTGGGAGGCCTGCAGAAAAGGGCGAGTCGAAGGAAGCTTATTCATAAACGCAAACCCACCGATGCACAGGAGTGCACAGAGTGCACGCACAATCACACACAAACACACACACACACACACACACACACACACACACACATTGCAATGCACTGCACTGCACCTCTATGCTGTACTGAAGTACCCATTTTAATTTTTTGGTCGTTTACTCAGCGATTCATAAGGATGCATTATAGTTCCCACATGTTTGAATATATTATGGAATGGATATTTAGATGGCAGTGGCATGCCGTGTATGTCAACCCTAGGCCTTCAGTAGTGCTACGTCATAGCTGCGAGTGTAGTGTGATTTACTACATGTCCACAAGAGGATGCTGTTAGCCAGGAAATAACTTGTGACTTGAAGAAACTTGCTTTAAACTATTCAATTTTTTACTATGAACGTGGATTCAAAATATCCTCCTAAAATTGCAATATTATTTGCTATTTTGCCTGCTTCGGAGCTGTCCGTCTTAAAAATGGCTTTCACAGTATATCAGAGATGTAATCCATTTTTTCTCCTCCTTCAGCCATTGTGGGTTGACAAAAACCCAATTAAATTGACACAATATATTTCCTTATGCAGCCCACTACAGTTACAATGTGCTATCCATGGCCAGTATGCTCTTATCACTCGCGGCTAGTGATACTATGATTGGATAGTGACTAGCCCACCATATTTTGCGAAAAGTGATGTTTCCAGCGCGCTCTTTTGTTTTTGTGTACCCTGTCTGGCAAGCGGTTCAGGGTGATCCCCACCTACTGCTCAAAGACATGTGCAATAAATCAGTTCATATAAAGGTGGATGTGTAACATTTGACCTCAGCTGAAACAAATTTATGAATAAGAAATCAATTTCAGGAAAATGTAGTACAGCTTTAATTCATTCACTGCCATTCCGTAATTTATTCGGGAATTGAAAATATGACGTGGAGCGACCTTCCTGAATTTGATCGGGTTTTGGTTTTTCTTGCCGGGTGTGCTGATAAAGCCCTGCTTAGACCTCTGGCAATGTTTTTTCCCTTTTTTTCCATGCTAGCGCTTTGTTACAGCTTCCTCTGTTTTTAAAGCACTATACAAACCAATATGTATATATTGCATTGTACGTTGGACATCTGCCCTTATTTCAAGCTCATATAACTCCAGACCCATATAATTTAGGAAAATCTTTTTTACTGATGAAACAAGCGAGTCTAAGGTTTCTTACGCTCCATTGAATGATTATGAAGTCCTAAAACTCAATAATCTGTGGGTCCTGGAATTGAGTGAGTGAAAATGACAAAAACCCTGGCAATGGAGTGGACACATTTTTGCACGTCTGGCAGTGAATGAGTTAATCATTATTGCTGCCATTATCCCAAAACCTCCACTTTCCAACTTTTCACCAAGGTATTATTCCCAATGCTTCCGGTTGGAACCAATTTCTTCCTGTTGGCTGACTGATTTAGTAAACTAAAACCCTCACACAAGCACTATTATTATCGCCATACGTACTAAAGAGACAAACGTATCCGTGAGTTCTAACATGCAACATACTTGTCGATACCCAAAATATAAAAAAGTTATTCGCAGCCAGATGCTTGTTGTGTAAAAGGTGTTGATGTATTTAAAGGTGCCGTCGCCTTTTTTTAAAATCGAAGAAGCTTTTTGCCAGTCAGAGGAGTGTGCTGGCCCGTTGACACTTTTGCAACACCACAACATGGCGAGGCAAATTGGGAAAAAAAGGGACCTGTGTTCGAGCTGAAAACCAGCAGTTCACATCACAGCTTTTTATAAACTGTTCCTTCTTTATTATCATCAGACACTCCTTTTTCTCGTCTTCTTTTCTCACCCTCCTTCCTCGCCAAAGGTGAAAATGTACCCAAAGGGAGTCTGTCTTTGCTTCCAGCCCTCCTCCTCTTGTCTTCACACATTCCCTATCAGCTCTTCAGAGTTTCCCAAGATGTGCAGCCGCATGCCACGGGAAACGATAACAAGTTATGAAAAACATTCTATCACCTGTTCAAAGTGTTGGAATTCTGATTTGCAGGTGAAATTAGCAGGTTCACAGAAACGGATGAAGTACTGTCAATATCTCCATGGTATAACTTTATAATCCACTGTTCATCAAGCTGCTCAGTTCATCACATTTTCAACTTTGAATAAAATTTGTGCGAAAAATGTGCCATGTGTCTGGTCAAAGGTGCGCATGAATTGCGCAATATGAGTATTGAAGAGCTCCAATTCGTGAAGTATCACCGAATGCCTTCGGGAAAGAATTAGAAAATACATATACATGACTTCTATGGGCATACATTCAAAGCAGCGATTATATTTAGGGTCAAAGTAAGTTCTTTTTTGTCCTTTTACAGTTTGAGGGTTTACAATCAAATTTTAGTCACGTTTGCCAATCAAACAGTTGTCGACCGACTTCTGCGTGACATTTTAGTCAAAGTGCAGGTGCCACTGAATCAAAATTAATTTTCTTTTCTCAGTACTGCATGGTAATCAACAGGGTGACAATATGTTTGTTTTACAAATCGAAGGCACTCCTCTTGAGACTTGTAATTCCACGCAGGAAAGTTGAAAGCTGATATTTGAAACCAGAGTTTCTTGAGTGTGATGCAGATGTGCAAACCACTGTTACATCGTCCTGCCACAATATCAGCTAATTTAGAAAGTGACAACATGTTGATGCCCCGTATGAGATTGTGTATGTATCTGTGTGAAGCTGCAGCAGTTTGAAGAAATCTGCATTCCATTACAGTTTCTGGTCTAGCCACAGAGTCGGCCCACTCCTAACTCTGTTTTTAGTTCACTGATGTTTCCAACCTGCAGCTCAGCAACATCTGGTTGTTCAAAGGCCTGTGCATGTGTGTACGTGTGTGTGAAAGTGTGTGCGCACCAGAGCGCACACATCTCTGTATAGCTTTGATGTACACTAACTCATACAAACACATTTTATTAAAAACATTACTTACCATAAAAAAGTGCAGCTTTTGAGCAGTGAGCGGTTTAAGGGGGACAAGAAATTGGGGACCAAAAATATTTTTTAAATTAAGCTTGCCATATTTTGAGGTTGATATTAACTTGTGTAGTTTATTTCGGTGACCATATTGTCCCTGGTTTGAGGACTACTTCAGTGTTGTTTTTTTTATCCAGGAGCAAGAAGAAACAGGTTTACAGCTAACACACGACAAGTAATGTTCAAGCCGTGATGTTCAAGTCTTACCAACTGGTTTGCTTTGTTTTGTCCTTTTGTAGCCCATCCCATATCTAAACTCCTCACAATCCGGCAACAAAGTTCAAGCGTGATCAAATGTCAACTCTCCGATCACCAATCAAATTCACTGAAATTCACTTCCACGTTTTTACCAGCTTGAGTACAAATGCGGCCGATTACACTACTAGGTTAAGTGGGACGATTGATATGATAACAACGAGAATTGAATACCGGCAGTGCAGCGGACACTAACTCAGAAGAATCTGTGCTGGGCTGTCACACGTGTTATCAATCTTTTTGTAAACGTTCAGAGCCTACTTTAAGTTGTTAACACGAGAATATTCTTTTTTAACTGATCATTGACAGATGGAGAAAAATCCATCCATCCATCCATCCATCCATCCATCCATCCATCCATCCATCCATCCATCCATCCATCCATCCATCCATCCATCCATCCATTCACCCATAGATCTATATATTCTATAGATCTATATATTCTATAGATCTATAGAGTCTATAGATCTATATCAGGGGTGTCAAACATACGGCCCGCGGGCCGGAACCGGCCCCCGAAGAGGTTCGATCAGGCCCGCAGGATAATTTGAAAGTGGAAAAATGCATAAAAGACATGGAATTAATATTTTTGATTCACTGCAATTCATGGATTATCCGCTAAGGGGCGCACTCTTTCCATCAGAGTAGAAGACACGCCGCATCACTGAGACAGACTGAAAACAGCCGACGGTGTCAATGCGCCATCTGCTGCTTGTTACGACGTTGTTAATATCTTGGTCTCTACCTTTCCGCTACACCCTCATCAGCCAAAATGTCGTTATCCAAACGGAGAAAAGTAGATAAGGAGTGTAGAATTTTCAAAGAAAAATGGACCACGTCCTATTTATTTACAGAGATGCACGGAAAACCTTTGTGCTTGGTGTGTTTGCAACAAGTTTCGGTATTGAAGGAATATAATATTCGACGCCACTACGGGACTCATCACAGCGAAAAAATATGACGGGTTGCAAGGACAACTGAGAAGAGAAGAGATTAACGAATTGCTGGCGGGTCTGAGGAAACAGCAGTCGACTTTCATCCGGAGCCGAGAAGTCAGTGAAGCAGCGGAAAAAGCCAGCTACCTAATTGCTAGTGAAATAGCATTAGCATCGAGGCCCTATTTCGACGGTGAGTTTGTTAAACGATGCATGATGAAGGCGGCTGAACTTGTATGTTCCGAGAAGCGACAAGCTTTTGCCAATATTAGCCTGACGAGGAATACTATAGCAAAGAGGATTTATTGCATTTTCCGTGGCAATTGATGAGAGCACTGACATCACAGACGTGGCCCAACGGACCTTATTTATTCGAGGAGTTGATGAGACATTGACTGTTACTGAAGAGTTTCTTGAGTTGGTGCTAATGATGGACACCACAACAGCCGAGGACATTTTTGGCTCTGTCGTTGCTGTATTGGACAGAGTTGGAGTGAACTGGTCCCGCGCTGTCAGCCTGGCTACAGACGGGGCGTCATCCATGGTCGGAAAGAAAGCAGGTGTCGTGACAAAGTTCAAAGACAAAGTACAAGCCCTTAATGGAGGACATCGTTTCTGGACATTTCACTGTATTTTGCACCAGGAGGCATTGTGTTGCAAGTCGCTGAAAATGGACCACGTAATGGAGGTGGTTGTTCGCACTGTAAATTTCATCCGGTCCAGAGGTCTGAACCATCGTCAGTTTGACAAACTTCTCAGCGACAGCAACATTACCCACAGCCTGCCATACCACACTTTAATGTTAGTCAGCAGCTTCAAAACAAAAGTTCTGTGATGGAATTCTACTGTTCATACAACTCCATATATTTTCAGTATGTATTGTATGTGTATGTATGTTTCATGTATGAAGTTTACAGATTTACAGGACACGTGAACACTTTCTTCATTACAAATTTAGAATCACTCCCCTTAGTTTGTAAGGTGTACGCAGGGATTACATTTAGATTTTATATGCGTATGTGTAAGTAGTTTAAAAAATCCCTTTCTTTAAAAGTCTCATTTAATCTTAAAGTGCATTACTATATTTTTCAGTACAAATTAAAGTTTTGTGCCTTTGTATAATCATTGGGATCAATTGCAATGCATATTTGTGAATGATAAAAGTAAATTGCACATTTATCTAAGGAAAGATGAGGTGTTTCATGAAATGTTTTGTAAAAGGATAGTTCATTAAATGTCAATATTTTCCTAATGTTCTTGTGCTTCTTTACACCAAAACAAAGGAAGGACATGATATTTTTGCTATTTTTAGCAGAGTATGGTATAATTTTAATGGTCCGGCCCACTTGACATCTCCCAAGGCCATATGTGGCCCGCGATGCGAAATGAGTTTGACACCCCTGGTCTATATATTCTATAGATAAATAGATTGTTGCAGCTTCAGCTGTTGTTAAAGCGCTCAAATAAATATGGATGCATTGTATGTATGTATTTAGCACTCTTACAAGTTCCATAATGAGCTTTTCTGAAAGGGCTCTTTAAACATGTACCGTATTTTCTGATTTATAAGGCGCACCGCAGTATAAGGTGTATCCCCAATGAATGAAAAATGTTTTCCAAATATAATATATAAATATAGATTTTTTTTTCCAAATATAAGGCGCACCACATTGTAAGGCACTACAGTAGAGGCTGAGGTTACGCACAACTTCTTCGATAAGGGCAAATTCAGTCGGTGGTTGTTGACAGTCGTTGTGACACCTGTTTCGGCTCAATATTACTTCACATATAAGGTGCACCGGCGTATAAGGCGCTCAATCATCTTTTCAAGAAAATTAGGGCTTTTGGGTGCGCCTTATACACCATAAAATACAGTAAATGTTCGTTGTACTAAGTTCATCCTGTCTACTTAATATCTAATTTAAAGCAGATTCTTTACTTACAGACAGTGTAGGTGTTCAAATACCTGACATGTTTCGGCGTATACTTCCGCCTTTGTCAGAGTGTCCGGTGTTTACACTGTCTGTAAGTAAAGAATCTGCTTTAAATTATACAGTAAATGTTATCTGAATTGAGATTACCGAGGGACTTTCCCCATCCAGACATGCTGTGATTTCATGAATAGTCAAAATTTTATTTTGTAGGAGTCAGAACTGGATGTGTGACAAGATGCAATGGAGAGTGGGAGTGGGTGGCGTGGGTCATTATATTATCAGGAAAAATGTAAATGCAATTAAGTGTTATGGGAATGTGGGAACGCATGGTCAGAAAAGGGGATCAACAGCAGATTATATTTCAATCTGCTCAATGACAGACAGACGGACACACACACACACACACACACACACACACACACACACACACACACACACACACACACACACACACACACACACACACACACACACACAGAGATCTGATTAAATTTAGGGAACTAAGCTATTCAGTAGTAAATGACCTTTTGTTGAAATATCAACACGCAGAAGGTGATCATACTCACGGCTGCCAAAATCATCAAATCATGATGAAGATGGCTGTTCATTTCATGAGAGGGATTAGCTCCAAATATCCGAACGTGTTCTTTCAGTGTCCAAATACACATGACCACGATGAGTTCATTGTGGCTTGCTCCACTGCAAATGTGTAACTCTTCATGATGCGGTAGAGCAATAACATAGATTCTTGTAATGGTTACATTTCTGCGCTTTTGTAAAGCACTTTTCACGCTGCATTTAGTAGGGTGTGGTGCGCCATCACCAAAGCTATTCATTGATGAGGGGTGGCTGCTACCGAAATTAGGGTTGCGTTGATGTCGCTAAAAGTGGGATGACAAAAAAATCTGATTGGTCGCTTGTGAGATGCATCAATTTAACAGCATACACACATACACTCACAATAACATGTTTGTGCTCTTGCGAGCTTTTCGCCCATTCAGTAGAGGTTGAAGCCGAACGCAGCAACCTACATCTAGGGTCAATAAATCAGAAGTCGGTAAAAATAGTCAATTGTTCTTTGGGTTAAACAGCATTTTCAGTATTTTATTTGCCCATTTCATCATTATTAGCGTGACTCTCCAGACATAATGAATGGGGTGGGCAGCCGTGCTTTATCAAAATATTGAGACAAAGCAGGGCAAGGTATACTGGAGAATTTACACATACAGTTGATGATATTGGCACCATTATTGGTAGATATAAATGACAACAAATGAAAAATAAAATGATTACGACAGAGGGAGCAATGATGCTGTCATAATGAACTACATAATGTACAAATAACGTCAATGAGTTGGTCATTAATAAAAATTGAGAGGATGAAGATACTCAAAAATGTTTTCAATTCAGATGTGGGGACTCACAGCGGGCGGGGCGATGCTGAAGAACCTGTTGGCCTGATGCAAAAGACTTTGATGAGATTGGTGATGATTACAATGACTTTGTATCGCAATTAAACCGTGAAGGGGTTAGTGACTGTGATTAAAACGAATAAAGGTACTACTGAACAATGACAGATGACGAAGATGAGCCGCAGGCCTAGTAGGTATGTCGAAGCACAGCATAGGTGGAATGAATAAAAACATTGCAATCACATTACTTCATATTCTTCATATTGTATAGCCCGCCACTTGAATCAGTGGCGGGCTGTGCATTTCATCGCTATGCCTTCAGTAGTGCTATGTTTGAATCGATCCAGACTGAAAAAAGTCTGGTGTAATTTAATACAGGTCAATTAGAGGGTATACATTAGCCAGGAAATACCTGACTGACCTTACTTATTGATGTCCATTCTTCTTTGAAAAGTCCGTCTTGAAAATGGCTGTAACAGTAAATCTCCAACCAAAACTGCTATTAAATCAACCCAATATATTTGCCCTTGCAGCTCAGGCGCTAGTTCTGGACAGTGTGCTCTTGTCTCTCGCGGCTTGTGATCAAAGCAGTTATTACAAACTATGATTGGCTAGCGACTAGCCAATCATAGTTTGCGAAAACTCTGACATTGACCAGCGCCTTCAAGAAGGCGTTGGTAGCCCTTTTAGGTTGCCAACTTCAACTCTGATTGGTTAAAGCAACTGTTTCATTGACATTGATTTTTATGCTCCAGGGCTCGCAGAACTGCTTGTGAAGGCTTCCGGGTACATTTCTGACCCTGATAACAAACGATGGCTTAAATGTGATTAGTTAAATGCTTAGATATGAAAACACACGCCTGGAAGCAGCGCACAAAAGGAAAAGAAGTGAAAGGAAGTTGAAAGATAATTTGAAATTATTTAATAAGAATTCATCGACAAAATACAAATAACATTGGTTCATGATTCCAATATTTTTAGGCCAGCAAAGAAGCCTTTGCAAGCCCCGATGGGCTGCCACTGCTTGATATTGACATTACAGAGGATGCATACACCTTCAATAATCAGTACTTGCAGTGTCTCTGACTGGAGTGATCTCTGAAATTATATTTTTTTGTTTGCTTATTTTCTCAATCGGTAGGGTGAAAAAGGCATACATGTATAAAATGGGAGTTCTGTAAATTGAAGTTAATCCCACCTGAAAAACATTGGGTACTTTATATAAATCAACATCAACATTTCGATTTTTTTTTTTTTATAATAAGGTTTGTTCTTGGTTTATGGTGCACAGTCTGTCTTTTTAGAAAACGGACCTGGGGGGGTGGGTTTGAATAGTTCAGCTGTGGAGGGAGGATGCAGGAATGTTCCGGAATGCTGATACTGGGGAATATTACACAAACATGCTCACACAAACACAAAAACACACACGCTAACTCACAATCATGCGCAGACATGAGCGCACACACATAAATTGAGCCAATATTTATCAATCCCCTCCCCTACCCCGATCTCCAAAACAGCTCTTGTACTCACTCTTCGACTTACACACAGACTTATACACGCATCCACAGCAATACATTTACGCACACACTCAATCCGGATGGAATCAAAGGGTATTAGTTGTGCGGAGTTCAGTTCCCCCGGTCCTTTCCCAGCATTCTCCACAGATGTACGATTACACAGGTGTTTGGCAAAAACACACTGTTAGCGACTGTGGAGCGGTTTGTGTGTGTGTGTGTGTGTGTGTGTGTGTGTGTGTGTGTGTGTGTGTGTGTGTGTGCGTGTGCGTGTGTGTGTGTGTGTGTGTGTGTGTGTGTGTGTGTGTGTGTGCGCGTGTGTGTGTTTCTGCATGCGTGTGTGTGTGTGTGTGTGAGTGTGTGTGTGTCTGAGATCAAGAGAGAGAGAAAATCTGTTTCCTATATATTGTGTACTTGTAAAACATCCATGCATGAGAGCATTTGTTTCTATGCCTGCATGAATGCAATTTGTAACCATGCATGTTTCTAAAAAATAACTTGATTTTTCCAAAAAGTCATATGAAATTGTCAATCTAGCCAGATGTAGTTTTTACATTCAACCTTATTACTTTCATTTACACCCACCACTTTTGAAGAGCAAATATCAACTGTGGTCTGATTTTTACAACACAGCTTGGCCTTTTATAATTTTATAGTCAGCTAACGACTGAAAACCACAAAGTGTTTTTCTAAGGTTTTATTTTGAAGTGTATTGAGAGGGCCCAGTGGTTGAAGCAAACAGCTGCACTGACTTCCCACTTTTTTTCTTTCTTTCTTTTGCTGGCCATGACTTATACCACCAGGAGCATGTCCAAAACAGTTTTTTTTTCTTTTCTATAGGCTGAGAATGCTTTGCAATCAGACTATAACTTCTGCCATGCATGAATTATGACATTGTGGAATTTCTTATAACTGCAGAATTCAACTTCTTGTCATTATTAGATCTTCACAAAACGTCTGCTTGCGATCTAACCCATTACAGAAGGTAACCCAGCAAGTACACAAGCAGAGAGATTTCAGAGGTCATGGGTGTGAACCAGAATCACCCCAGTGGTTGCCAATGTATTGTTATAACCATTTAGCTGTGGATGTTTTTGCCTCTGATGTTATTCCCAAACTTTTCAAATGTCAGACAATTTGTTTGATATTTGTTTCATTCATTGACAAAAATAAGAATGAGAACAATGTCCATGCAGCATGCGTGAAAGACATCTGTCATGGTGTATATATGTACAGTATGTGTGTGTATATATATATATATATATATATACAGTAAAGTCTCGTTATATCGATATTCTCGGGAGTCAGAAAAAATATCGATATAACCGGACTATCGATATATCCGATCATGCGGCATGTAAATTTTCTCCTTGCGTTCATAGAAATAGTATCGTAATAAGCAGTACTATCGATATCACCGATATCGATATAACGAGACTTTACTGTATATAGACAAAAGAAACCTGACAGCGCGAAACAATGACCCGACCCTGCAGGGTAGTGCCAGGAGTCATTTTAACTGCCACGTGGTAAACAACAAAACTATTTGCTTCATTGAATAGTTTATTAATTCCATCCTCCCATTACCTAGTATAAGGTCCCCAGTTCCATCTGAAGGTTGAACAAATTGTCCGTACTTCAAAACACAACACTGCATCTTCAAACAAAAACATTTGTGCAATGATGCAGCCTGTAATAGCCTGTCATACTTTCGGGCTACAACTTGGCATTTGAGCAGGGGTGTGTAGACTTTGTATATGAGCTTGATGTGCGACCAAAGCTGAAAACCGCATTTCTAGTGAAGCTGTTACTCCTTGGTCCTCAGTCGTCATTTATTTAAATTATCAATATGTGGCACATTTCTGATTGCACATAACACGTGCAATCACAAATGTCATTCATTCATCTATTCTCAAAGCTCTTGCCTTCAATATCAAGAACATGACGAGGAGGCCTCAAGACCTCTCTCTTCTCCAGCTCGCTTTGTTATACTATAAGTCCTATCAAGGATGATTTTCAACTGCTCAGCTGTGACCCAGATGTGACAGACATATTTTTTACAGTGTCAAACCATAACTGTTTGGTCCTGTTCTTTGTCAAGGTTAACATGGTACACAGACTAAACCCAGATACATTGTTTTCATGTTATGTAACTTTTTACCCTTTTCACACGTTGATAATGAATAGAAGCAACAAGTGGTGACATGAAGTTGGATTTCATTCTGCAGGCAACAATCAGTAGGGATAGTGGAGTCAAATGAGCAGAATTAACGCTAAATTAGGTGATCAAATATTGATGACAAGCACACCGTAGACACAGAGATTCATCCACTTGGATTGTTTGCGCGAGCTAGCATTCATGCTACATGGCTATTATTACAGCAATGAATGCGGAAAAACAGTTGAGGGTGGCTATGAAGCTATGGGCCACACGTGCTTGCGAGCAAGCACCAAATTGTGCATGGCGGTGAACAGACGGACTAACAAAAGATGCAAACAAGATTCAAGAGTGAATGTTAATAATGTATAAAAGTTACACATATAAATGACCATTTGTAGAGACCACATTCATTGAGGGATGAGTCGATTTTGTGATTATTGTGACAGGCATATATATCTATATGGTCCCTCTGTCCCAAAAAATAAAAAAAAGAATTGTAGCAAAAAATGTATTTTCTGCATTGCTCCTCATGATCAGTCATATGATATTCTTTCAGTGTTCTTAATGTGTTAATGGTACAACGATTTGTATTGTGCAGCTGCATCTCATTTTCAGCTTGTATAAATTTGTCTTTACTGACAAATGGAAATAATGAAACAAACAAGGACGGGGGCCAAAATCCCTTTGGGTTTCTGTGCCTTGATTGCAAAAAGTGCAGAACAAAATTGACGAGCCTCTCTCCCAAAGCTTCTGGGGGAATATCTGATGGACGGACAAGACAAAACTGAACTTTTTTGCCATGGCACATTAGCTCTGTTCACACATGCAAAAATGAAGCTTGCCAAGAAAAGTTTCTAGTGTGAAACAGGGATGAGGATCTGTTATGTTCTTTATTTATTTAGCTACATCTAGAACATGGTGTTTTAAATCCAATGGATTGGATTGGATTGGATTGAATTCACCTTTATTCGTCTCGCATTGGAGACATTTACATTTCACAGCAGAAAAGTGATGAAAGAAAGAGGAAAGGAAAGGAAGAAGTTGAAAAAAAATACAGGACCAGCTGTAATGGCAGCCACTCTCGCGGCACCATCTTGAAGTCACAACAACAACAAAAATAAATAACAGATAATGTGACACAACACAAAAGACACAGTTACATGCTACGTTTTGAAAGCAAACACGAAGATGATTAAAAAAGACTCTCATCTCCTGTCCAACATAAATCCGCTTGAATTCCAAGTCGCGACAGTTCCACATCCCCGTTCGGCGCTCCGCGCTGGATTGGATTGGATTTGGGTTTATTAGTCTCGAAGTGGAGGCATTTTCATTTCACAGCAGCAAAGTGATGAACGGAATGAAAGTAGAAAAACAAAATACATGAGCTGCTGGAAAGGCAGCCACTATCGCGGTGCCGTTTTGAAGTCAAAAGAACAAAAAAAACTACATAATAACATGACAACACAAAGACACAGAGTGCCATTCCTTCTTCAACACTTTCTTTACCATCTTTGTTACATGAAGCAGTTCTAGATGAAAGAGGAGAGGATCAAAGCATCTTTTCACCAGTGGATCAGGGACTACAAGCTAAATGTTGAAGGCAAACCCGCAGCTGTAGCATACATTGACGAAAAGAGATTGTCCCACATAAATCCGCTTCAATTCCAAGCCGCGGCAGTTCCACATCCTGACACCCCTTTCTTCTCATCGCGGGTTCCTCAAGCCACGCATCCCTCCAGTGCTGAATACAATAACATCTCAAGACGACAGCGGAATTGATGAAAAGAGATGTGTCAGAAACGCAGTTAAAAACACCCAAGGTGGCTCATTGAAAGTTACAAAATCATTTGAATGCAACATTTCTTTGGAAAATATTGAAAGGCTAACGTCATTTTTGTTTGAGAGTGTTTCATTTGTATCAATAATTCTGTTGAACCCCAATTTAAAAGCAATAGTTTATTTTCATTGGATGACAATGCAATTTATTATAACTATTACTTTGATTGCTTATTATGATTTCATTCACGGAGGGACACCATCACTTCAGTTTATTCGACCTAGAATATGCTAGAAGTCTCTCAAGAGCTTTTTTAGGGTGCATGATGACTTTGCTGAAACCAAAATCTTGAGTGTTTGTTCCGAAAGGCTGAAAATATTCTTGCTCTCTAGTGTTAAGGCATTTTCACACTGCACTTGCTTTCCTCGGTGTCTCCACATGGAAGTGTGCAGGGACCAAAGCCACAGAAATCAACGTTTGGACAGTCAGATGCGTTGGTGTCATAGTGTCACCCAGTACGACACGATGTCGCTGTGCAATGCAATGAAACACTAATTGCCTATTTCGGGAAGTTGGCTAACCTCATGGTGTACAGTATTAGGGCAATTAAAAAAAAGGCTATGTCCTATTGACACGAGTGAGCGCCAATATAAAATACATACATCCAAATGACAAATGAAATCGATAAATGAACACAAAAAATAAAAGAGTCTTCAACACAATCATGTGCATTTGTGTCTGGCAACAGCACAATCTCCCACTTGGCTTGCCTTCCGTTTTACATGATCATCATGGTATTCTGCAGCTGTTGGAGGAATTGCATTCTATTTTCATTTCCGGATGTCTAGAAATTTCATGACCAGAAAGAAGAAGAAAAAAAACCTAGATTTAACTAAAAACAACAATTAACTATATTACTGTAAAGGTACCTATCGAACATTACAGGGGCATTTCTTAGCAAGTTAGAAGTCCATTTTTTTCCTGATTAAAAGTATGTCTTCATCGCTTAATTACCGATCTTGCTGTCTTTATGCTGCCCCCCCTCCCAGATAAACACACATGCATGTACATAGTAATTTGTGGAAATAGGTCAGTTACTTTTTACCTGAGGGCTGTTAATGACCACATTGTTTTGTCAACGCCTCTTCGGTTTCCCACCTTCTAACTACCGTTGACTCAGATTTGTTTTTGGGTCACTGTGTTTAAAATGTTTTTGTTTCTTCATTATTAGAGTCAGATTTGTATTTTTTTTTGCTGAAACTAAGTGTTTATTTTCAAAAATATATTTCCTATCAATGGTGTCACTTGAAGCAATGATTCTTTCCCATTTAAGGAAAAAATTACTAATAATGGGAGACATTTTTTTGTAAGTTTTGTAAGTAACATGAGTGTGACCTAAGCTTCCAGATTGCTGTTGCATCACGTGTCCGATTCATATCCTGATAAAAAAAACTAAGTCTCTGTTGTAATTAAATAAACTGTAATTGTACTACTATTCACATCAGACACACAAAATAAGAGAAACATAGTTGTGTTAAGTTCATCCTGTCAACTTTATACCAAATTTAAAACAGATTCTTATCTTCCAGACAGTGTATTTTCGGTGTTCAAATACCTGACATGTTTCAGTGTCTACTTCCGCCTTCGTCAGAGTGTCCACGGAAGTAGACGCCGAAACATATCAGGTATTTGAACACCGAAAATACACTGTCTGTAAGATAAGAATCTGTTTTAAATAAGAGAAACATATCTCATGTTGGCAAAAAAATTTGGATTTGACCTCTAGTTTTTGTTTTCTTGGACTTATTCTCACTTTTCTTACTGTTCGACGACTGAAATATTTTGCAATAATTGTTTTGTCAGTATTGCTAGTTTTATTTACTGAGTAATTCAAGACCTTGAGGGATTTCATTTTTGTTGTGGAGCGGTCCAGAAAATATGTTTTCCAGTCTTTTAAATGTTTTCTTACTCGAACATTTTGATTGTTATGTCGACAATCTTACCTTGATAAATGCAGACTTTATCCTCTGACTGCTTTTGTAAACAATGCAAACCTTAATTGGGGTTTCAAATTGGTGTAGTGTCCTGTATTTGACTGCCCATTACTTGAACCTCCATGCCCCAGTTATGCAGCTTTGCCCAAACTCTGGCCAATGGACCATATGCAACTGCCGTTCCTTTTAATCAACCAATGGTGGATGCGAGAAGGAACCTTTGACTCGCTCTGCATTGCTAAGGGGTGGGGCTTCATCAAAATTTAAGATTGACGACATGCAATTCTTCCCTAACGCATTACTTTGACAACGACAACTAGCACTTGTTTTGTTTTTGGGGGGCTTTATTTAGAAATACAACGATGACAAGATATTTTAACAAATAAAAATATAACTCATTTTCTCTTGGCCCAGGTGAATTTAGCTCCTTTTAGAAACACTTGAGGATATATCACATTCTCGATCCTAAAGAAATTACTAAAAAAACAATTGCATTTTGCTCCTAACTGTAGATCCAGTTTCCTGCTACCTCTAACACAAGGCTGTGAGAAACCCCCCAGAAATACTGAAAAATCCTTCCAAATATTTTTTTAAATTCAAATGTATGATCTGTTAATATGATTCAAATTAAGACAATTTATACCGTTTTGATTAATTGGTTCTAATGTGGTTTTTAAATTAAAGACTATATTTAAAATGAAATAACTAAAATACCAATCATTAGAAGGTAGGTTGTCAACCCGAATGTCACTCACAATTGAGATTGATCAGAACACAGAGGTACGTCTCATGAAAGATAAAACGAATACAATTATAATCATATGATAAAATAAAAGGCTATTTTATTTAATCGGGTCAGCACGGCAATAAATAAATAAAACATAAAAAAAAAAATGAATACAAGTTAGAGGTAAAGTCATGTGGTCTTCTCTCAAACCAGGACGTTGCTGGCTAAAATTGGTGTCAATTTCCGTCTCACACACAACAAGGCTTAATTGTCGTCTTTCTTTCCCTTGCAGATTATCAGTGCCGATGACGGGCGCGATGGTGTTTGACGAAGATGTAAGCTAGGTGGCCGCACCACCACACGAATCAAAATCCACCGGGGCTTCGCAACCACACTCGCGCGGGTACCGTACAGAGCGCCGGGGCATCTTCAGCACGCGCAGCCGTGCGGAGGGAGCCCTCACCCGGCCACAAGAAGCGCACACTCCGCCCGCACTCTTTCCTCAACCGCCTCCTCCTTGACTCGCGTGCACATGCACGGAGGTAAAAGTCGTCATCTCTTCGGAGGTTTGCTTATTTTTCTCTGACGGGCTCTCCAAGATTTTTTTTCAATCTTTTTTATCGATTTATTATTTATTTGTATGGTTGTTTGAGGCTGACAGTCAAACCGGGGCGGACGAATTGCGTCTTGACGCGGAGAGCTCGGACTTCTTTGGCTGGAGGGCAAGAGAAAACACACAACGCACCAAGCAAAACAGTCCTTTTCTGTCACTTCTCTTCTTTTTGAGAGGGGTCTCCAGCGACTTTAAACCAGGAACACGCTTGTGCGCTTTCTTCCGCCGCCGAGGATGAGAGGAAATTAGACGTGTTGATCGAGGCTTTGGGCTTGTTTTACAGTGGATTTATTTTGGCTGTGACGAGCAAAGGACCCGGAATAGAGCTGCGCGTAAAAAAAAAGGAAAAAAAGCAAAAGAGGTCTTTCCTTCGCTCTCCTCATCTACGTCGCCACCCGGCTCTAGTTCTGTCTGTGTCTCTGCGTCTACCTTCCTCTGTCCATCTATTTTTCTCAATTTGTTTCCATGTTGTAGGTCCGTGCGATTTTGCTAAAATGCATCATCAACAGCGGATGGCAGCTTTGGGCACGGACAAGGAACTGAGCGACTTGCTGGATTTTAGCGCGGTAAAATCATTTCCATTTGTTACTCTGTTAAACAAATGAATGTGATGATAGCTGATGCTGCAAGTAAATAAACACGTCCTGTTCGGCTTTCACATTTTACATGTTTAATTGATGAGTTGCACTGGCGCATAGACTGCATAGCTCTCTTTTTTATATCAAGTGGACAAAGTGTGTTTCTTGAGAGTAAGTTAAAAGTGAAAAGTGAGAGCATATTTGTGATTTCATTTTGATTGTATGTGTAGTTATTTTTGATGCTGCATTGGTAATTTTGTTGTCTTATAGATGCGAAACAGCGATTTGAAAATGTTCCCATCATCCATGGTAGTATATCTCATTTTAAGTCCTTCTTACCCCCTTTTTGTGTAGCATTTTGCCCATGACAAACGAAAACTTATTTAATTTCCAAATACAATGCCTTGCTTAACAGTAAAAAAATCTTTCCAAGTCAACATGTCCCGTTCGTGCCGCCTTCATTGTTATAAACGCAAAATACTAATCTCGTTTTAAATGTATCACCCTCCTCCCCCCACGCACCAAATTCCCTTGCAATAAAAGACTGTGGTGTGAACTTGAGGGACAGGAAATAGTGTTCCATGCTCTCGGCCATGTTTCTGTGCCTCGACCTCCCTCTGGGAGCAAGTTTGGTCACAAGAGGAGGAGGAGGATGAGGAGGAGGAGGGAAATAGATCAGCCCTCAATGAGGAAGAATAGACGGACTGCCATTAATCCTGATATGAAAGCGAGATATGTCAGATTAGAAAGGGCAGTGGTGTGGCATGCCAGAAAATCCTCTGAACAAAAGGAAAAAAAAATGCATATTAGTACTGAATGATCACAAAAAATGCAAATGCTAAATGACAATAACATGCACATTTTCATACATTAACATATTAAATCAGTTAAACATTCAGGCTCATATAATTTCCACTCAGAAATATGAATGCCCCCATCAACCCCCTCCAAAAACACGATGGTGGAGTGATGCCAATTCCTAGTTTAGCTTCAAATATGTCAAATTTAACACACACTGTTCTTGGTGTTTAAGAATAACCAATTGAAGAGGTCGACTATTTCAGAATCAGAATCGGAACGCCTTCAATTCTCCCACAATGCGGAAATTTGCAAGTTTATTTGGGGCAGTTAACCAAGTGCCTTTTTTGTGATGTGTGTGAAGTGTGCTAAAAAGCAAGCATTACGAACTATATAAAGACAAAGACAAGCATTGAGGAATAGTTTTAAAATAGAATGTGATTTTGAGGCATCGCCATACGATTCTATTTTGTAAAGGTTTAGGCAAGAGTCACAAATAAATGTGTCAAGCATTACAGCGAATCATCCAAACTTTATTATTATTATTGCTATTTAACACACACACACGCACACACACACACACACACACACACACACACACACACACACGCACACCACACACACACACACACACACACACACACACACACGTGTGTGAGAACGTGTGATAAGTGAACAAACGCAATAATACCACCACACACACACACACATGCACATAGAATTTAAAGTCTATCTCTGTTAATTTAAAGGTTATAATGAAAAGTCACATGACCGTTCTCAAATCACAAAAAATGTGGGGAAAAAAAACAATAAACAAAGGAAAAAAATCGCAAGCCTGCCGGTGTGCCTCCTCCTGACCATGAACGCAGGCCAAAGATGAATCGATGTGATTGTAGGTCTGCGGATGCCCACCATGCATCAAGTTCTCAAAGTGCTTCTTGTAGCAATTGACAGAGCTGCAATTTACTAAAAACTATCAAGGGTGGTCTATTCATTGCCCCTCTGCAGCCGTTCAACACCAGCACAACCTCCATCACGCACATTTCAGGACCAACAGGAGGCACGCTGGAAACAATGTTTATTGTTTGTAAAGGTCCATTTCAGATGAGAACATTCAATTTTATGCTGCCACATTGACTGCGAACAATAATGCCTTCATTTGTATGTGAAATTTTGACTACACATGATGCTCTAAAAATATGTCAAATACAAATTTTCACAATCTGTATTATATTAAAGCGGCATTGTCACCGCTGAAACTATCCTAAATTAGCAGTCAATTTCAGCTTCAGGATGCATGTAGCCTTCACTTGATTGATTGATTGATTGTTTTGTTTTTCTAAATCAGATATGCACTCAATATGTGAGTTTCATTCCTAAACATATTGTTTGGCAAAGCTTTTCACATATGATAGAGAATTGTCAATAGACACGTTTCAAGTTCCATTTTTAGAACAGATACGTAGGGTACTCATCAGCTCCACTTGTATGCATGTACCCCTTGGAATTCAATTCTTGTCGGGGAGGAAACAATAATGACCCGCTTCTCGAAAAGCAGATGTCACCTTTACATGTGAGGCGAGAGGTGATATACTTCTTGCGGCACTATTTTGTAGCCAAATGTCTCCCTGGTGCATTGGAATGAAGCTTTTCATATGTAGCTGCACTGCAGTCATTTTTTTGCATGCCTCTGTCTGTGCTCTTGGAGCTAATGTGTGCTCTATTTGTCTTCTAGATGTTTTCCCCTCCTGTTAGCAGTGGAAAGAATGGACCAACCTCCCTGGGGAGTGGACATTTCTCCGGCTCAAGTACGTCAGCTTTCTTCTTTTTTTTCTTTTTTTTTTATAAAGAGCTGTACGTTCTTCTCTCAATTTGAAATCCTCCCATACACCTGCTCATTGCTGCTATGCTATGCTGCTCGGTGGATATCCGCACAGAATTGTTGTAGTTGTTTTTTTTAATGTATTTTTTTGCGGGGTCGGGGTGTGTGTGTTGTATTTGCTCAGTGTAGTACTGTATTTTCTGGTGTATAAGGTGCGCCGGAGTATAAGACGCAACCCCAATGAATGGTGTTTTTCAAAAAAAATGCACTGGACTATAAGGTGCACCTTCAATAAATGAAAACAGTTTTCCATATATAATATATGGATATATAAAAGTTTCCCAAATATTAGGCACACCCCATTATAAGGTGCTACAGTCGAAGCTTGGTTTACACACTACTTCAACAGGGGGCAAATGTAGTCGGAGGCTGCTGACAGTAGTTGCGGGACCTGTTGTGGGTCAATATTACTTCACACATAAGGCACACCTGCACATAAGGCGTAGGGCTGTATTTTGAAGAAAATGAAGGCATTTGGGGGCACCTTATACACCGGAAAATACAGTACTACTTTACACTTCTGTTAGCTATACTTTATTATACCACATTGACAAAAATATTTGATCATATATTGGCTTGGAAAACAATAATAGTGAAGGAAATATTTGTATGAGTCAGTGGCGGAAAACATCAGCAACAATTTGGGGTCGTATGTATATTCTGATGGGATCCAATGAGATATCTGAGATATTCATGTGACAATATATTGATCCATTTTGGTTACGCTTAGAAAAATGTAATATCCTTACTTGATGAGCTGGAGTTGCAGTTTTAGGATGACACGGTCGGTTGCAGAGTGGTTTACACCGATGGACTGAATTGCTTCGAAATAAGTATTTTCATGACTCCTTTTGTAAGGACTGAGATAGATATCTTGTGTTCTTCCTCGTGCATCAAATTAAATCAATAACTGTCGATAGATAATTGGTATATTGCATCATAATGTCAATATTGGAAGACTTTTGTTTTTTGCTACTTGCTTTCATTCCTGTGAGAGACTTCCTGTTTTTCCGATGGAGTTATGTCACTCTTTCCTGCCTGTGAATGTACTGCGGGGGTTTCGCTCACTCTGGTTCTATACAGTGTGGACCTCGTGGTGTCAAATAATAATGAAACGTGGCCACTTTGAAAGTTGAACCGAACTGTCTATTGCGAGGAGAAACTCTTTTTGCAGTAACTCAGGGATTTTGTTCTGAAATGTGTGAGTGTGATTGACATTAATGAGATAATACCAGCGAAGTGTGTAATTTATTCGCTTAATCCTATTTGGCTTTTTTCCCCCGAAGTGAGTGAGTGAGTTCTTTACTTGCTTAATATGTCTTCCATTCATACCTTTTGTCATCGTGCATTCGGTCAGCTGACGTGGTCAGCGTTTTCCATGCTCCTTCTCTGTGCCAGAGATTCAGACTTATCCACTTGCATATTCATGCACTCACACTGCTTGTGGCTGACAATAAACAAAGTCTGTAACCTTTGTATTGTTGAGGACGTACTGTAGCTACCACGTTAGCAACTGAGTGCTACGGCTTATTGAGCTTGCATTCCATGGTTCAGATGCTGAGATCTATGCATTAAAAGTGCAGAAAGGCCAAGCTTTTGTATGCTGCCGACAACAGCTCCTGAACAGCTTATGTCTGTCTGTCTGTCTGTCTGTCTGTCTGTCGGTCGGGTCGGTCGGCCGGCCCCCATCCCGCCCGCCCGCCAACGATGTCGATTTGGGTGAGATTGATTATGCAAACACCTTTTAAATTTATTTTATTGATGTATTTATTTTTATTTCTCTCGCGTCTTGATTAAACGACAGGTACCCAGAACATTTGTGGGCTTATGGGTAGCCCGGTAGTCTAGTGGTTAGCAGGCCGGATTCGTGAGTCCAAGACCCTGTCCGGCCTCCCTGGAGGTTGCATGTTCTCCCACGTGGATTTCTCCGGGCCCTTCGGTTTTGTCCCACATTCGAACAAACACTCGAAATTGTCCATAGGTGTGAGAGCGGATGGTTATTGATCTCCGTACGCCCTGCGATTGGCTGGCAACCAATTCAGGGTGTACCCCGACGAGTGGCCAAAGACGGCTGGGATAGGCTCCAGCAACCCCCACAACCCTAATGAGAATTAAGTGGTCTGGAAAATAGATGGATGGATGGATGGATGAGTGAGTGAGTTGCACTCCATAAACGAGCTTGCAAGACTTTTGAAACGTTTGCGATGAATGTGCGGGATGGCACTTAGGCGACAAAAACTGTGATGATTTGTGTGCACGCCGAATCCTGGGGAACTGAACGGGTTATATGGATGTAAGAAAACTGCTGCAAATAAGTATGCAATATCAAACCAAGGCTACACTTAGATCGAGAGTGTATTCCTAACCGTGTCGCTGTTCTTCAAGCGTGGGAACTCCACTCATCCTCAGTGCATTGATATGCCTTAGCGGTTAAGGCGAGCCGACATCCGTGTGTGCATTCCCAGAGGCAATTCTTGAGTGAATAATCCAATGTTTTCATTGATGAATCAGACAAAGAAGAGTGCATGTTTTGGAGGGAGACACTGGTGCGTAATCCTTTGGAACACAGTTGGTTCAGTTGCAGAGTGAGCTACTTGGTATGACCTGGTGCCGTAAATAATGATTCAACGATTTGCTTTATTGATGCCATTCACAAACCATAGCATTGCTGATTGTCACACACCCGGCTAGTGGTTAGACGATTCTCCATCCTTGAAGTGAATTGGAATGGATTGGATTAGCTTTTATTAGTCTCGCAGTGGAGAAATGTACATTTCACAGCGGCAAAGTGATGAAAGCAAGAGGAAAGGAAAGAAGTAGAAAAACAAAATACAGGACCTGTTATAAAGGCAGCCACTCTTGCCGTGCCATCCTAAAGTAATTACAACAAAAAAATAAACGAAATAACACATGATATGACACAACAAAAAGACACAGACAGTCATTCAATATTAAGCACTTTCTGCACCTTCTTTGTTATATGAAGCAGTTATAGATGAAAGAGGAGAGGATCAAAGCATCCTTTTTACCAGTGGATCACAGATGTCATGGTGATATGTGCATGTCTGCTATAAGCTAAATACTGAAAGCAAAGTAGCTGTAGCTTCTATTGACGAAAAAAGATTGTCTCACTTTTCCTGTCCCACATAAATCCACTTCAATTCCAAGCCGCAACAGTTCCACATACGCATAGGCGCTCTGCGCTGACACTCCTTTCTTCTCATCGCGGGCTCCTTGAGCCCCAGAGTTCAATTGATGTAAGAACACGAGTGCCGAACTGAACAAGCAGCAATGCAGAGCAGCAATGCTGGAAAACGTAAATTGGGTTGAATGTTAGCATAAGCCATTGGAGGGTCATGGGGCATCCAATGACTACTCGCAGCACGTTAAACCCCATTTACATAGATGTGGAATATTGGCAAGCGAAACAACCAGCAAATGTGATGAAAACTCTATTGAACGGGCTTCGGGAGATTTTAGGGGCAATTGGAGACGCTTTATTTGGGTGTGTTGTCAGCAGAATGCAGAAGTGTGAATGAAATTGTGAACTATGGAGGTACTCGGAAGTCACTTCTTGCTCATGTTGTTGAGCCATTTTGTCATTATCCAAAAATCCGCACTCCACCGCCCTGTTTGGTTGCTCCTTGTTTGTGTACCGTGAAACGGTTTGCCCCTGTGCTGCGCATGCAAATGTGAAACAAAACATGAAATGGTATGAGTTTGGTGGAAGGGTGTTGGGAGGGTAACCTGTTTCAGTTGCATTATCAGCAGCTGTGAAGATTTGGTTTGGTGCTTCCGTGTGTATCTTCATTTTGGAATTGTTTTCCTGCACATGAAAAATAAGCAAAAACACAGAACTGTCACACAAACTTGAAACTACACAAACAAAATCCATTTTTTTCCACCCACATCGACAAGATTCATCACGCACACACATTCTGCTCACCCCTGCTGGAGGTTTCTGCAGGCCTCTGCATTTTGATGAGCCCGGCGCTGTTTGTGAATGCAACTAATTAGAACTCTATAGACTCGCACATCCATGAGAGCAGCACTTTCCAAAGGAAGGGATGAGGCCAGCCGCTCGGACATGCTGACACTGAACTCGGTCCTCATATTTTATGTTTCGGTCTGCTCAGCACTCATGACTTTGGTTGAGATTTTGGGCACGCACACACAGCACACACAACAGTAATATTGAACCACAACAGGTCTCGTAATTACTGTCAGCAGCCGCCGACTCCATTTCCCTTCATGTTTGACATAAGTAGTGCGTGGTGGATGCTAAGATGTATAAAACTGTTTCATTTCGATAATCTCTTAAAATTACTTTGCTAGGCAAAGTAATTTTTTCTCAATTTTGCCATAATTTTCTATTTTTGGCACAATCATTAGAAATTGATTTTTTTTAATTTTCATTTCTTTTTGTATTTAGTGTCTCAAAAAAACTGTTTATATATGAAAATTTTAAGACCAACATATTCCATGATAACCCATAAGGAACAAGTAAGATTGGTGATCTTTGAAAATTATATTTATTATTACATTGCGATAAACTCTGATACAACCCTGGAATATTTTTGCTCTTTACAATATGGATGGGCTGAGTCCAGATTTTCACATGTTTATTCAGCGTCTGACTATCTGACTGTTTTGTTGACATTCCCTCAAGCGCAGGACCATCTAACGGAGGGGTCAGGAACCGAGGGCTTGCAAGCCACACATGGCTCTTTTGATGATTGCATTTGGCTCGCCGAGAAAATTAATACATATTCTCACTTTTTCGCTGTTAATTTCCTGTTTGGGCTGCAGTTGGCGGAAAGCACAATTTTGTTTGGATGATACCGACCTAGGTTGGCGGAAAGTGCAATTTGATTGGACGGTACTGGCCGTTCAGTTTGAAATAGGTAAATGCCCTTTGCCTGTAAGTAAAAAAAATATGAGTATCGTACACTTCAGGTTGAATGGACCGAAGGATTCGCCTTTGTGGAGAGAAACGGTTCTGATTCTAATTTGCAATGAAACAATACCATCGATGAAACGGTCGAATGTCAGTGGCACTTTGACAAGCCCCATGCTACCGTTAGCATCAATATACTAAGTATATTAATTTAGTTAGTATATTATACTTCTGCGAGAGACAGCAGAAAGCAAGTGTGGAAGCTAATGAGCTGTGTGCAGGCTAGCTAGCAGTAACTTCGCGTACGTACCCGGCAAGTTGACTTCTAGTCCGATCGTTTGGCTGGATTTTTGCCAATCATGAGGAACAGAAAACCATTCATATGAATATTATCAAAAAGTTATTTTCAATAACACATTCTGACATTTTTTTGAACTCACGTGCGTGCGTGTTTGTGTTTGTGTTTGTGTGCGTGTTTGTGTGTGTGTGTGTGTGTGTGTGTGTGTGTGTGTGTGTGTGTGTGTGTGTGTGTGTGTGTGTGTGTGTGTGTGTGTGTGTGCGTGTGTGTGGCTCTCACTGAAAAACATTTCTAAATATTTTACTTTTGTGGCTCTTTTAGTCAAAGGTTCCCTACCCCTGATCTAATGGATGCATAACATAACCACAGCCTCGACTATACAGCCTTATAATGTGGTGTGCCTTATATACGGAAAATGTTCTAAAATATGTCATTCATTTAAGGTACACCTTCCTCCTACACCTACACCGCTGCGGAAAACAGGATCTATTGGTTTGGAATGTCACAAAAATTCCGTGTGCAAACGAGATCTACGTATTTTTGCCCTGCCTATTCCTTTTTGTGCAAAGCAATATCCGATATACAAGTCTTTCTGTCATGTCATTCGATGTGAAATAACATATATGCAAAGGAGCATGTCCAACAAATTGAAACGATCTGATATGACATAGATGGAGTCTTTACACTTGCACAAAAGTAAAAATATTTTTGGGATTTACTAACGGCTTAGGAGACGCTAAATCTGCATATTTTGGGAACTCAATTCACCTTGATCCACAAAAGCATCGGAACATAAAAGGTACAAGAGTCCCACATGACATGCTCAGCCCACGGTCATCAGCAAGCAGGAAGTGGATTAAGCGTTTTAATTATTGGGAGATTTTGCAGCGTTGTTGTTTATTTTAGGATCATCCCTGGAAAGATAATGCACACATCAAACTATGTGTGTGTGTTTCTAATCTCCTCCTGGATGAAGCCGTTCAGAGAGCAGCCCCGCTCACCAGCGCCACTCGTCTATTTCAGGTCTTGGTTGCTTTTGGTATTACCCCCCGACCCACCCGCCCCAACACCGTTCGTACCCCTCAGATGCGCTTTTTGTTTCCCTGTCAACAATATTAAAAGGGAAGAAGGGAAAAGAAACAGAAGGAAGACTGAGCAGGAAATACATTTACAAAGGATGAAAAAAATAAGTACCATATTTTCCGGCATATGAAGTGCTTGGCGTATAACGCGCACCCCCAATAAACATTGTATTTTCAAACTTTTTCCATATACAGTAAAGTCTCGTTATATCGATATCGGTTATATCGATATTACCGCTTATTACGATACTATTTTCATTTCCCTTGCACATTTCTAGTCTTTTTATGTATAATTAGTACCGTTTAGTACGATACCCGGTTATTACGATAATCCGGTTATTACGGTGCTCCTTTTCATCCCCCGCCGGCCATTTTTGTTGTTTATATCGATATATCCGTCGCGCCATTGGTCAACTTGGTTACGTGTCTTGTTACGTGAGCCGCCATCGGTCGCGCCATTGGTCGACTTGGTCACATGAGCCACCATCGGTCGCGCTATTGGTCGACTTGGCCGTGTGACTTTGTCACGTGACACGCCATCGGTCGCGCCATTGGTCAACTTGGTCACGTGTCTTGGTTACGTGTCACGCCATCAGTCGCGCCATTGGTCGACTTGGTCAGGTGACTTGGTTACGTGCCCAGCACCCGTGTCGCAGAGCCATTTTCATTTTCAGACGCTAGCTCGTGTGTAGCAGACGAGATTGAAGTGTTTGTGTTAAAAGGTAAAAATGGGAAGCAGAAGAAGATTGATGACTTTTTTAAATTGTATACATAATACAGTAAGATGTAAGCGTTGCAGTTTCCCTGTTGTGTTATGTACATGCCCACTGTACTGTATATGAATGCAATCGTTTTTTGCAACAATGTTTCTTGTTTTGTCTGCTGAAGCGCGATGATTTTGAAAATTATTAACATTCCATACTGTGTATTAAAGGACAGCCGATGTCACTTTTTATTCAAATGCAAATAAAAATGACTTCACGCCAAGACGTCTTGCATTGCTTGTGAATCCAAACAATGGTTTCAGATTCGGATAATATGCTTTCTTGTTACACATCCAGTTATGAATATGTTTCAAATACACTGTAGTTCTGAAGATTAAAGCATACATGTTTACAATCATTAAAGAATTATATGTGCCATTTTGAGGCAACATTAGGGGAACATCTCTCACCCAAAAAAAAAGGGAGCTAATGGCCAGCTCCGTTTCTTATATGGCGCTTGGCTGCCCTCTTTTGGCGGCTTTTGTTTAATGCAGTTCGGCGCAGGATCGAATATATCGATAGTCCCGGTTATATCGATATTTTTTCGGACTCCCTTGAATATCGATATAACGAGACTTTACTGTATAAGGGGCACAAGAATTTAAGGCGCACCATCAATGTATGAAAAAAAAAAAACATTTCAGAATATAATACAGTAAAGTCTCTACATGCCCGCAGGGTCGGATATATCGATAGTCCGGTTATATCGATATTTTTTCCGACTGCCGAGAATATCGATATAACGAGACTTTACTGTATATCAATATATACAATGTTTCCAAATATAAGGCCACCACATTATATGGATCTATAATAAAGGCTGGTGTTACGCACTACTTCTTTCAAAGGGGGAAATTGAGTCGGTGGCTGTTCACAGTAGTTGCGAGACCTGTTGCGGCTCAACATTACTTCACATGCAGTGTCATTTTTTAAAGAAAATAATGGCACCGTATACACCAGAAAATACGGTAATTGGAATGAGGTGCATGACTTTGGGGCAGGTTTTTACAATTCATATCTCACTTGGGAGGACAAATTGTGGTTGTTGTGACTGGCTGTGTGACTTTTAGTTGTTATTTCTGTTGATGTGCACGAGAGTAAAACTGAGCATATCATTTCTATTTTATAATTTTGGTGTAAGACACAAGAGAGGAACAATTTAGACTAACCACAGAGGTTTGGAAAATCAATTAATTGGATCCATAACGAGAAAGCACCTAGAGGTTCTAAATTGCGGCTGCTCACGATATAAGTTCCCTCAATGTGCTCAACAAAACATAGAAGCTTGAAACGAGGTCAACGCTTGCGTGGTGGGTTCCTTTCTCCACCTCACTCCATACCTGTTTTTTCCTCTGAGCACTTTCTTCCCACAAACCAATGCAACAACAAAAATACTCCAGATTGCCATGTGCTATAAATGTGAGTGTGAATGGATGTTTTTGTTCAAGCTCTCTGTGATTGAGTGGCAAGCAGACCGGCGTGTACACCACACAGTCAGCTGGAATAGAATTGGGCTTTCCTCTGAATCTGAGTGGGATTGGCGGGAAGCAACCTTGGTGGTGGAAGTTTCGCTGGTCGAACAGATTAATTCTGTTATTGTTTTATCTTCAGAGGGTGAAATTAATTTTGAAATGATCCCCTGCAGTAGTATTTTCTTCTTCACACATCTGCAGAGAAATTTGGGCAGCCACAGACACATCTGCATTGGTTAACTAGAATTTTGTCCTTCTATTTGCTCTCGCTTATTCATTCACAGTTTACAGCTGAAAGGGGTTTGCTTTAATAATATCTCCTCTCAGGTTTGATTTGATACACTTGTACCGAAACAGATAATGCACCTAAACGCGGCGAACAACGCCCCCGCCGCCACCCTCTTGTCTCTATTCAGTCAGATCAACCTCCGTTCCGCCCGTCACTCAAACTCATCGTGGATGATGGTTTTGAAAATAGAGGTGGTGAGCAGAAAACGGTTGCTGAATGCCTCACTCTCCCGCTATGTCCTACCCCCCACACCCCGGCTGCTCAATGGCCTTGCTTCCTTGGCAGAAACTCCCAGCAATGCTCTTAATTGAGGTACGGATTAAGAATTAATCTGCGTTTTTAGCTATAATAGCAAATATTATGAGCTCCATTTCCCTTTCAAAGGCTAATAATGACTCCGCTAATAACGGCAGTGATTTCTGTGTTCACGTCTGTTAGAACTTGGCAGTGCTTATTTATTTATTTATTTTCTATCTTTTTTTTTCTTTCCCTGACAAAGCTCAGGAGAATGCCGAAGCTATTGCTTCGGCAAGCCGACTTACGACCGAGGCGGCACTCCATATGTTTTCCCTAAAGGCACAGCTAAGACTATTTGGGCTCAGTTACAGCTTTAGAGATCACTTTTCCCATTTTTAATCACTTTTGGTCTGTTAGCTCAGCTCGCTCAGACCTACTGGTCACTTTTGATTCCTAAATGTGTCAACTGTCAGTGCGTGCATGTTTTGTTGACTTCCGATACGCTTTGTAATAATACGACTAAATGGCTCCTGTCTGACAAACTGTCAGTGTTTAATTGTTGGTCGTCATCATTCTTTTTTTTGGGGAGTCACGATTGCCTATTTTAGAAGCATCTGTTGGACACCTGCAGCAGGTAATCTATAGGATTCAAAAAACGTAAACCCGCCATTAACTGTGGAGACTGATTAGTGATGCAAGACAGGCACAGAAATTGAGTGGATAGATGTCAGTACAATTCAGGGTAAATTTATCTCATGATGTAATGTACTTCACATTTCGTTTCTTCACTTTCTTGGATTGCAGTCAGTGTGCTAATAGTTTCGATTAGATCTCACAATGGAGAAATTTAATAAATAATAATAATAACATTGTCTGAAAAAAATGTCTGCTCGGACGCCTGGGGCGTGCAACTTTTACGTTGCGCGTACAACTTACAAAACGTCTCCGCCTGGGTATATAATACATTTTATTTTCAAGCGCCTTTCAAAGCTCTGAAGGACACTTTACAGTCACAGACAAGCACAGAAAGAATAACAGAATAATAAATAAAATACAAATATAAGTAGAAACAAGATAAAGCTACACAGAAAATGCGATTTTAAATTTACATTTCACAGGAGCAAAAACAAAATACAGGAGTTGCTCTAGAGGCAGCCACTTACGTGTCTTGAAGTCAAAAACAAAACCAAAAAAATAATGTGACCACAAAGGACACAGGCAGTCATTCAATTTTAAGCACTCTCTGCACTCTCTTTGTTACATGAAGCAGTTCTAGAAGAAAGAGAAGAGGATCAAAGGAGGATCAAAGCGTTCTTTTCACCAGTGGATCAGGGACATCATGGTGGAACGTGCATGTCTGCTACAAGCTAAGTTTTGAAAGCAAACACAAAGTTGTAGTATCCATTGACAAAAGAGATTGTCTCACATCTCCTGTCCCACATAAATCCGCTTCAATTCCAAGCTGCGACAGTTCCACACGAGCATCAGCGGACTGGGCTGAGGCTCCTTTCTCATCGCGGGCTCCTCAAGCCATGCATCCATCCACCTGCAGACTGTCCAACAGCACCGACCCTTCCACTGAACAAAGCGGGGCTGTGAAAATGCTGGCCATTACAGGTGCAAAAAAAGCACAATCGCCCCAGAGCTGAATTGCTGTAAGAACATGAAAGGCTCGTGAGAGCACTTGCTGACGGCTGCCTACTCGGGCGCCATCTTGGACTTCGTTTGTGCTGCAAGGCAATGACATTCCTTTTTGTCAAACTCCTGGTGAATTGTTCAACAACTGACCCTCAACTCTATTTCGATGGCTATTTGAATGGAGAGTAGCCATCACTTATTCTTTTTTTCATACTTTCATCTTCCAAATGTTCTGTGAAACGGTAAAGCTGCCACGCTCCACGTAAACATTTCTCGTCCTCGCTCTGCGGCTTGTTTTTCACTTGTTCACTCTCACATAAGCAGCAGTGATAAAATTGCAGCCAATGTAAGCCAGAGAAGCTGACTCCACAAATGCTGCTGTTCTTCATCCGCTTCATTCTATCGTCTTATTTATAATTATAATTTTCTCTGTTCTCACTGTCCGACATATTTTTTCCTGAAACCTGCTTCTCTTATTTTGTCACGCAAACTGTTGATGACTAACACTTTGCCTCCCAAAGTTACCAGTCTCTGTGGGCATCCCCCCTTCTAAATTTAAAAAGAGCGATTTGGGGGTATTTTCTGTGCAAAACATCCTGTGATCATGTGATGTTTTTGTTTTTATTTGTTTTTACTTAATGTTTCTTTCGAGCTATTAACATCAACCACTTCTTCCTGCCATTATTATTATGCACTTCCTTCTCTATCTTAGAACAGTCCCAGTCATTGATCTCATAGGCTGATTGTGTTTGCCAGCATGACGTGTAGTTTGAATCTGTGATTTGAAAAAAAGGAATAATAAAAGGCAGACCAAAACAAAATTGCCAATTGTATTTTCAAGGTGTGTCTGGTGGTCAAGTGGTTAGTCCGCCAACTTCACAATGCAGAGGTTGGGGGTTGAACCTCTGCTCTGGCCCCCTGGAGTTTGCATGTTCTCCACTTGCTTGCTTGGATTTTCTCTGGGTCCCCTGGACACAATTGTACATTGGTCATTTAAATTTGCACAGGTTGATATTTAATCACCTTCATTTTACAGATATACAGATGAAACTATTTGTCAATTGAAATATCTGCTCAGTGATTGGCGGGCGACCGGAAACCGGCTCATAACTGGCTCTTATGGCTCGCCCCTTGTCCTGGTTAGCTCAGGGGCGAGCTGAAGATGAAAATGGATAGATGAAATGAACCACCATTTAGCCACAAAATATTCTTACTTAATAGTGGGTGTCACTGAGAATCTGTTCAGTGAGTGTGTTAAGTACTCCTGTAATGTACGCTGACTAGCTCGAGACGCAATAAACCATCACACGATAGAGACTAGCAGATGAAACCATCTGGTTTAGAGTGAGAGGTGGGATGGAGCAAGAAAGCTGCACAATGGTTTGTCCCAGCTTTTGTTTCAGTCTCGGGCTTTGGCAGAGTTGGCACACCAGAGTGGCACTGCCAATTCCCATTGTGTGTGCAAGGGCAGAGGGTTGCTTGGAAAATGTCTCTCCCTCCTTCGCTCGCTCCCTCCCTCCCTCCCTCCCTCCCTCCCTCCCTCCCTCCCTCCCTCACTCGCTCGCTCTCTCTCTCTCTCTCTCTCTCTCTCTCTCTCTCTCTCTCTCTCTCTCTCTCTCTCTCTCTCTCTCTCTCTCTCTCTCTCTCTCTCGCTCGCTCGCTCGCACACACACACACACACACACACACATACACTCACACACTGGCACTCATGCATACACAGGAACACGCTTACTGATATACATGCACCCTCACAAAGATTGTAAATTGTCTGGAACACCCCTAGTGCCATCTGGTCCTGTGATGGGCCAGACAGTGTGTGCGTGCATGCACGTGTTTGTGTGTGTGTGTGTCTATGTGTGTGTGAGAGAGAGTGGAAGAGAGATGGAGATGGAGAGAGAGAGAGAGAGAGAGAGAGAGAGAGAGAGAGAGAGAGAGAGAGAGAGAGAGAGACAGAGAGGGAGTAAAAGAGAGGGGGGTGATACAGAGAAAAAAAAGAGAGAGAGAGAGAGAGAGAGAGAGAGAGAGAGAGAGAGAGAGTGGGGATAGTTAGAGAGAGAGAGAGAGAGAGACAGACAGACAGACAGACAGACAGAGTGAGAAGAAAATAGACAAAATGAGAGTACTCGCATATCTGTACACTCTGCTGGAAAGGCAGCTTACTCCCTGTGAAAAGTGTGCCATTTTATACAAAGGGTGTCCACTGTTTGCTTGAGTCTGAGCTAGTAATTGCTAACTTGTCTTACATAAAAATGATTGCAAATTTTCCTGTGGCTAATTTACTTGGCTCCAAAATAAAGCACCACAATACCGCATTATTTATGAAAAAAAAAACAAAAACAAAATGTGTGCTACTTGATGCATTCCTGATTCGATCATCCATCTCTCTCTCTCTCTCACGCGCACACACACACACACACACACACACACACACACACACACACACACACACACACACACACACACACACACACACACACACACACACGCACTCATCCACTCACTCACACTTTCCTGTTCTCTGTTGGATGGCTATCGTTTGGCAGCTTGCAGCCATCCAAAGAACCAATTAACCAATAAATGCAGCATAATGAAGTTGTTTCGCTGCATCCCTGTGACTGATAGCCCAGGGTGTATATCTTAATGATTTACTTGAAGGACAAATAATAAACATTCAAAAGAATATAACACATTCTTGTAAACATGAATGAAATGCCATAATTCTGCTTCATGATCTTACATTACAAAAGCTATGAGCGATAACTCAATGACTGTGTATGTTTAAGGACATCGTTGGTTGTCAGAAAGTTGTCTCAGAGAGGTCTTGATGAAACTACATTGCCAAGTATCAGACATCAGTTTCAAATTTATCTGGGATAAAATTGTTCCGGAATTGCACCGAAAGGGAAACAGCATTGGTAAATTATCTGTCAAGTCAATTGAGAGCATCAGACAGCACAGCCTCAGAAAATACGGTATTAGGCAAATTTGCCCGACACAGAATGTTTTCTTCTTTCCTGCATATTCACATCTGGTTAACATTACTTTTGGCTAATCGTAACTTATCCTTTTTATGGCCTGATGCAATTTACACAATGCCATGTTGACGAGCTAAAAAGTTACATTGACTAGCTAAGATGCTCAATACCGTCTCCAAAGTAGTCGCTTGTTTTTTTTTTCTGTTTTTGTTTTTCTGGTGATGTTTTCTTATGGCTGATAAAATAACTTAACTCATTCACTGCCATTCCCAAATTTATTTTAGAAATGAAAAGCCTGACGTTGAGCGACATTCCTGAATTTGTTTTGGTTTTTACATGGGGGGAATGCCGATAAATCGCTGGTCAGACCACTGGCAATGTTTTTCCCTCCTACGAGGGGGCAGCATTTACCTTTTTGTACAGCCACCCACATTTCATGCTCAGGCAACTCCATATCCTGATAACTTAGGAATTAACTCTTTTTTTCTGATGAAAGAAGAGAGTCTAAGGTTTCTTACGCTGCATTGAATGTTGATGTAGTCTTAGAACTCGATACTCTGTGGGTCCTGCAATTTGAGTGAAATGACAAAAACCGTGGCACTGGAGTGGACATAATTTTTCACTGAATGAATTAATGTTGACATATGTTTCCCCACAATTAGAAGTATCTGAGGAAATGAACTTTGAACTTGAACCTCTTCTTCCTGACGCATTAACATTTTTATTGTTAGTGTCTGATAGCTGATGCAGCAATTTTATTCAAACGATAAATATACCCGGTCTCCTTTGACCCAATTCTAAAAGAATAAAATCCCTCAACAGTTTGTCACAATTTTTGGACGGAGTAGCTAAATATTTGGGTTGCAATTGGCTCATCAGTATAAACCACAGTACCGGAATGTACTCAAACCAGCTGTTGCATTCATTGTAATGCACTTTTCAAGCTTTCCCTGGTGTGTGAAAAGTGACTGCCAGTTATGAGCCTGCATGGACAGTCCATCGCTATTCATCAGGTTCTGTTCACAGCAACAGGATGTTAGTGCCTGCATCAAACTGTCGCCAATGGTAGACAGTGTCTTTAATAAACAAAGTTTCTCATCTCAAGAAACAAATTTGAATGGGTGTCTCGAAATAAGGTAAACATATTGACACGATGCAGTCTGCACCCCCCTTTCGGACATATCTGACTATGTTCTGAACTGTTGCGTATTTGGTTAGAATACATGACACGACAAACAAACAATCTACAAACTTCAAGGCCACTTCTCCAAGCGGTCGTTTCCCAAGTTCAATTGCTTTGTTCACACCTGCCCAAACAAACCACACCAAGGGGTTGCGTGAACCAGAGATCAGTTCAGCCAATATAAACAACACATCTGGAAAACACCCTGAGAATTTGTCTTTCTGTTTTAACTTTGCAAAGTGCTTGGATAGTGATGGCCATATGACAGTGTGACACACATTGGATTAATGAAAATGTTCAACCTAATAACCTGAACGTTATCGTGTTGCAATCGTTGGCTTCTGTCTAATCATTTCAAAGCTCACATGGGAAGCAAGGATGGCTTCATCAGATGATCAAATGGCGGGAGATTCAGGAGAGCAGTCACAACAAAACGGAGACAAGTCTTTTATCTGCTACCACCTACATTATTAGTGCAGTTGTAGGTCCGTCTGCCGTGTCAGCCTGATTTACATTAATGTTCATACGACCTAGCCTGGAGTTTGAAAGGGACTTTGTTTTTAAACCAAAAGTGACTTTTTTGAATTTGAAAGTGAAATGTTGAATGTAGTAGCGATAAATCGTCATAGTGGAGCATGGATTAATTTTCAGGAAAGCAGGCGCTCCACTGTCTGTTTCCTCAACTGCTTCCTGAATGGATTTTTAACCTCTCGATATGGATTCTTTTGGTCTCTGGGATAGCTTCATGTTTAGAATCTTTTAGAAATGCACAAAATACAGCTAAAGCGAAAGAAAATGACACGAAAGCCAGCAGAAAAGACACGTGAAAAGACACATATTTTAATGCCTGAGTCCAATTTGTTTTTATTTTTTTACACCAGATCTACTACCTGCATTATTTTACAGGATGGATTCCAAGTTAGATGTTGATTGCACAGGGCGGCCCAGTTGTCGAGTGGTTAGCACACCGACTTCACAGTCCTCCGTGCGTGGAGTTTATATGTTCTCCCCGGCCCTGCTTGGGTTTTCTCCGGGTCCTTCGGTTTCCTCCCACATTCCAAAAACATGCGTGGCAAGCTGAATGAAAACTCCAAATTGTCCCTCGGTGTGAGTGTGAGCACGGATGGTTGTTTTTCTCGATGTGCCGTGTGATCGGCTTGCAACCAATTCAGGGTGTCCCCCGCCTACTGCCCGAAGACAGGTAGGATAGGCTCCACCACCCCCGCGACACTAATATCGATGAAGCATTCCTGAAAATGGATGGCTGGATGGATGTTGATTCCACGAAAATACCTATTTCAAAGCTAAGCCTTGAGGCGGGCTCACAGAAGGCTGCCTTTTCATTTGTTGAGCCTCATTGGTCTGTACTGTGGCAAGTAGTGGACTGAATATGCAACAAGCACAGTTTTGAAAACTGTATATCATGAACAGTAAAAAAAAAAAGAAAAACATCTTTTCATGTGCACGTGGCCAACAGTGGCCAGTCTGTTTCAGCACAGCATTGCTCACGCCAGTCTCCACCATGAGTAGTGAGTGATGTACTGACTTTTGAGAGGGCCGCTTGGCTGCCTGACGATTTTACTCTTCTGTACAAGGAGCCATTCCTTCTTCAGCGAGAAGCCCACTCGAGAAGACCTATTGAATTATAGACTGAAACTATGACAGTACTGCATGTGCTTCCATTTCTGTCAAGATGCCAGATCCTTTGATGAGAAGTCACAACCAAACGATTCCAAAACTCTGACATTGACCAGTGCCTTCAAGAAGGTGTTGGTACCCCTTTCAGGTTGCCAACTCTAAATCTGATTGGTTAGAGCAACAGTTTGACCGACACATTTGATTCTGAAATACGAAAACACACAAGCAGTGCAACAGGAAGCAGTGCAACAGGGGAAAAGTAATGAAAGGAAGCTGAAAGACAATTTGGAATTATTAAATAATAATTCGTGGACAAAATATAATTAACATCAGTCCGTGATTCAGATATTTTTTAAGCCAGAAGAGAAGGCTTTGAAGGCCTTGAGGGTCTACCACTGGATTAAATAAAAAACAAGAATAAAAAAAGGAACTGACAGTTACTCGTGTCGGATATTTCCTCTCAGTTATCAGCAAATGAAGGTGCATGTACATCGGAGGCCGTGAGCCGCATGTGCACAGACGGTCTAATTTGGCAGCCTGTCCGCAAGAATGTAACCTGAGACCCCCCTTCAACACACACACACACACACACACACACACACACACACACACACACACACACACACACACACACACACACACACACACACACACACACACACACACACACACACACACACATTCCCCTAGTACCTCACTGTCTCTCACACACAGATGTGAGCCTTTTGTCTGCCCTCGACCTTTTTTTTTAACCCCTTTCCCCCCCCTCAGTCGTTGCAGGTGTTCATCATGAGGCAATAAAACAAGTAGTGACTGTTCTCCTTCCCTACAGTGGCCTGCACTCACAGCCTCTGCTCTACATTTCCACAGTTTTTTTTCCCATCTGGAACACGCTGCGCTTTGCGTGTATGTAGAAGTATTGGAATGTGAAAGAATATGAATGCAACAGTTTCCTCGTGAGTGGGTTAGTTAGCAAGGGCAACATTTGAGCAATGGTGCACAAGACATTGACTTGCGCTTATGGTCCTGAATTGTCTACTTGCATCGGGGACAAATGAGACATGATAAGGCCGTGCTTTTTTCTTTACTGCAGGACCTCATGATGTAAAAACAGCCGACCTCAGGCATATTTCAGGAGACCAAAAAGCAGTGTAATCAGTGCATTTGTCTGAGATGTGGATTTTTGTCCATCCTGGGCTGCATGTTTATTTCCTTACACTTTTTGATTCCTTCCCCGTTCCATCACAAACATTCGGAAGCCATCAAATGCTAGCAATAAGATGCATAAGATCTTGTTGTGTACGAAATTGAAAAGGGAACTCACTATAAATATGGAAATATATCCTTGTATATAATTCTTTTCCCTTTCCAAATATACCCAATATATAGTTTCTATTGCCTCATCTTAATAAAATGCTCTTGTATAGAATCCTGAGAGTGCTGTGAATCCTCCTCTGAAAGCGGTTAATGGGAGTAATGAGATCCAGAGAATTTTCTCACTATCTCTTTCTGAAAAGTTCTTGAGAGAAGAACCCAAAGTTACTATGGTGATGAACAATCTCATTCTTTTAGAATTGGAAGGAACATTTCTGACTGTTATCCCTCTTTCGACAGGTACAGTAAAGTCTCGTTATATCGATATCGGATATATCGATAGTCCCGGTTATATCGATACTATTTCTATGCACGCACGGAGAAAATTACATGCAAACAGGGTCGGATATATCGGTAGTCCCGGTTATATCGATATTTTTTCGGACTCCCTTGAATATCGATATAACGAGACTTTACTGTATTTCCAGGCACAGGTTTTTACTTCTACAATCATAAGAGTGCAAGTATACACACCAAAACATGTATTTTGTATTATACAATGAATGATATATAGCTCTTAAATTTGTGGCATTGGATCAATGCTATACGTTTAGGCCTCCGCCCGGAGACTTCGATGCCTGCCAGAAAGCTGAATTCCTGAAGTTTGCATTCATGCATCATGGAGGACTGTATAAAGTGGAGGTTGTCACAAGGGATTTAGCCCGACTGCTTTTGTGTATTGTTGCAAAAAGTAATAATAATACTGCATTTTTTGGGGGGGTGTATTTAAGCATATCAAATGTGGACTGATGAGCATTTACCGTATTTTCCGGTGTGTGAGGCGCACCGGAGTATAAGGTGCTCCCCCAATGAATGGTTTATTTTCAAACTTTTTCCATATACAGGCTACATGCGACTTATGACCACCCGTACTTATGACCACGACCTCCAGACCCTATTTTAACAATTTTAATTTGATGCCTGGCCCCGCAACCCACTACCAGGCCGGCAACGTGTACGACAATTTTGGCCAGCCAGCCAGCATCTCACTCTCGCACAGCAATCAACTGTGTGATGGCACCAGAGGGGGGTGGGGGTTGAAAGTAATTTAGCCCCTCTCTCTATTCAACATTTTGAATGGATTTCGACTTACGACCATTTTGAGGCAACTCGTTCATAAGTCGGATGTTACCTGTATAAGGTGCACCAGACTATAAGGCGCACCTTTAATGAATGAAAAAAGTTTTCCAAATATGATATGTGAATATATCAAAGTTTTCCAAATATAAGGCACACAACATTATAAGGCACTGCAGGAGAGGCTGCGCATCTATGGGGGAAATGGATTCGGTGGGTGCTGTAGTAGTAGTTGCGAGACCTGTTTTCGCTCAATATTACTTCACATATATGGCGCACCTGCGAATAAGGCGCAGGGTCATCTTTTGAAGTAAATGAAGACTTTTGGGTGTGCCTTATACACTGGAAAACACAGTACTGCATATTATTGTCATATCAATTTGTCATATGACACATTTGATTCAAAACGTTCTGTCTTTTGCCCTAATCTCAACACTTATTTCCATACAAATGCGTAAATGGACTGATTGGGACATTGGTATCTGAGCAGTCTTTTTTCCCGCCACAGGTTTTATATTTTTTAATTTTGAAGACTACATCGCTCTTTAAAGGACAACCGACGTCTCCTGACAAATCGTGTCCATAATTTGTAAAATCGCTTCAAATGACTTCTACTGATCGTATTTTACAAAGATTCCACCACATATAGCTATATTTTACGTTTCAAGACTCGCGCTGAATATTCCGGAAGTCTTGATTTAGAGTTGGTGACGAGTCCTCACCCTACGTCACTGAAGGAACGCCCCTCACCAAGAAAGGACATACCTTACATCACCTTAATGCATTTTGCGGTACTTTGTTTGGTCTGAAAACTTCGTGTTGATCCGTGTTGATGGCAAAATTAGAAGGAAAACACATATATAACGCGATGGGGAATCATTGTGTGCTGCGCCAAGACTTCTACAGCATTTTCAACATTTGATGTTCGCTTACAAAACGTCCCAGGAAAAATTTTACACGGAGCTTTGTTGCCCTCTTCTGCCTTTTTTGGGTACTGTGAGTACCAAAGAGTTTGTCAATACATTTCTCTCCAGATGCATCAAAATGACCGGGATAAATTACTTTATCGATTGCAAACATGTATGCTTTTCTCTTCAGAACTATTTGAATCATATTCATAACTGGATGAGTAACAAGAAAGCATCTTTTCCGAATCTGAAGCCATTGTTTTGATTCTCCAGCAAGGCAAGACGTCGTGGGGTGACACCACGAACAAGGGGGCGGGACCTTCTGAAACTGGCCACTTCCGGGTTCAATTTGAAGTCGTTTTTGGACACTTTAAGTCGTTTTTATTGGTGTTTTGCATTTGACTAAAAATATCATACTGCGTGCTGTGGGTATTTTAGATGCTATAAAACGTTTTTCTGATGTAAGTTAGGAAACAAAAAAGTGATGTCGGTTGTCCTTTAAAAGCCATACACAAATCATGCTCTGAAGCATGACAACCAAGATTAATCTATGTTGTCAATGAATTTTAACATGGAATAATTATCAACCAAATTGTTTTTTTCCCTCTCTCTGGTCAGAACCTGTATCGATCACCGTGTACTAATATGAATCTGTTTTTATTGTTAATTACTGACAGACAAACACAGATATTGCCGTGATCCACTATTCTCTCCTTGCCACAGGTCTTGAATGAGACTTTTTCGGTCTCCTTCCAGCTGGCTCACGCCTGATCTTGACTCATCACATAAGCAATGGAGAGTAACCAGCTGTTTCATATAGCTATATTTCTAACAAGGTTTGGAAAGCAGACAGCTGTAACTCAACCAAAAGCTAAAAAAAAAAAGAGGGAAAACTGAAACTCCCTGACGTATTTTACAATAAAGCGAGGGAATCCTCTTGAAAGCTGCATTTCAACCAAATGATCTCTGGTTGCACCGCACGTTTTGCAGCGCAGTTCACTGGCTGAGTTCGTGTTCTTAAGACCGTATTGATTTGGTTCCTATCAAGGATTGGAAAATGCCCCCAGAAAATCATATTTGCCATCTTAAAGATGTAAATATCTTTTTTCCCTTTCCTGGTTGCTTGCTTGCTGTGAATACATACAATAGGGTATCAGGCAATAGGCTGTTCATACTACTGTTGCTGATGTTTGTGCATGTATGTGATGATCTCACACGAGTGCAGTTGTTTTTCACCAGGATCACTTGCACTTTTCGTGTGAGTAGGTCTTGTGCGCATGTTGCACTTTGTCCACAGTCTTGAGGTTCTCTGCATAGTAATAATGAGATATAGGATATGGGAAACTGCAAGTTCTGTTCTCTGTTCATATAATGGCTTGAGTTATAGAGTCTGACAGCCATATATGCACGCGCACACGCAGATGCACTCATATACATGGATGTGTTTCCATCACGACGGAAGACAGATATTAATTATACCAAAACAGCGACTAAACTCATCCAAAAAAAAGTCAGTTATACGCGATCCCAATATTGTTCAGGTCTCTCCAATTGAAACGCTTCCCTGTTCTTAACATGTCGATGACCAGCTTGCATTTAACAATCCCAAGGATTAAGGATAGCACATTGCTAAACTTCTTGATAGATCCATGTAAAAATAAATAATAAATTCAAATCTCATTATGGGAGAGCATTCCTGTCTCGTGAAAATGTCGCTGCGGCTTGGAATTCCAGCGGATTTATGTGGGACAGGAGATGTGAGACAATTTATTTTCTTCAACGTATGCTACAGCTTCGTGTTTGCTTGCAACATTTAGCTTGTAGCAGACGTGCACATTTCACCATGACATTCCCAATCTACTGGTGAAAAAGATGCTTTTAATCCTCTCCTCTTTCATTTAGAACTGCTTCATGTCATCACAAATAGGGGACATGAAGTGCTGAAGATAGAATGACTAGATGTGTCTTTTGTGTTGTGTCATATCATGTGTTATTCCGTTTTTTTTTTGTTGTTGTTTTGACTTTAAGATGGTACCACGAGAGTGGCTGCCGTGACAACAGGTCCTGTATTTTGGTTTTCTACTTCTTCCGATTCTTTCATCTTACTTTCATGACTTTGCTGCTGTGAAATTTTAATTTCTCCGATACTATTAAAGGCTACTCAAATCCTATCCAATCCTATCCAAATAAAACACAGTTTGTCCCAGCTTCCTGGTACTGTGTAGGATGGAGCTGGAGTGTTGCATCATCACCAGGCAGTCAAATTACACTTTGACAATTAATTTGTGAATGCATGCATGTGGCGCATGCAGCAGAGAGATCACCTTGCCCTGCATATTATATTAACGGGCCCCTTTTTCTTTAATCCTTTCTTCTGTCTCGCTGATCCAAAAATAGGCCACTTCCAAACCTTTTTAAAGCAACTGTATTTATGTGAATACGCATTGTCAAGCCATGTCATGACAAACTAACTTTTCAAAATAAATGAATGAGGCTAGTTGTGCGAGTTGGGAAATACCCAGTGTCACTGAAGCTAACAACACACACACACACAAACATACCCGCACACGCACACACATTTACACGCACACCAACACACACACATCCATGCACACACACAGACTATGTGTTGAGATAGAGTAGCAAAGCTCGACTTACTTCATGCCCTGACACGTATTATGTGGTTTTCAAAAGGGAAGCCTTCACTTTAGTGTTTGCCAGTGTGCATGCGAGTATGGCGGTGCGGGGGCTTTCCTGAGCTCAATGAAGTTATGGAGTAAGCCACCTTAGACTCAATACACGCACCCACACACATAACACACACGCACACAGACACACACACACGCACACACACACACACACACACACACACACACACACACACACCAGTGGCGCCTGTTCTTAGTCAAGTGACACACGCTGCCCTTCTGACATCTGGTCGTTGAAACCTTTGTGGGGCCTCTGTTGGTGTTGCGTATGTGTGCACATGTGAAGATATGTGCCTTCAAGTTCTTATTCTTCATTGATACTAAGACATTGTGAACATAATTCTGATGTTTTTGAGTGATTACGCTACTAAACGAGAACTGTTTTTTTGGGAGGGTGCTTCTCAAATGGATGTATGGTGACCTAAAAAGGCTACAATGTCGTCAAGGAGGTTGCATAATGACATTTTGCGCTTTTCATTGTTTTGGTCTCAAGCTTATGTGGGCACAAATGTGATAACATACTGTCAAAAGATGAGGGAGAATGAGTTTTGACACAGTGATTGGTCAACATAAGCCTACATGGGACTGCCTTCTATGAGACCTATATTCGGGTCGGACGGCACCAAATTTATTTTCTTCCAATAAGCTTCACGACCTTGTATTTAGAGATGCTATTTTTTCTTATGGAGTAAGGAAAAACATTTTGCTTGATACCGTACATGAGGTGCAAATGAGCATCACACAGCTCTCCTTAAGGCAAGAGACCAGCACATGAGTGTGCAATGACAATGTATTCAGACAAAAATGTATTTTATTGGATTGGATTTGATTAGCATTTATTAGTCTCGCAGTGGAGAAATTACATTTTACAGCAGCAAAGTGATGAAAGGAATAAAAGTAGAAAAACAAAATACATGAGCTGCAGGAAAGGCAGCCACTCTCGCATCTTTATGCAGATATCGAAACAAAAATATCTTTTTCAATAATAACTGAAATATATTATATTATATTGTATTATATTCTATTCAATGTCATTTCTCCATATATTTTATATTTAACATTCATTTATTATATATTGTGAATACATATATTGCGCAATATATTATCTGAATCAAAAATAATTTTAAATGATTCATTGTTCATCATATATTGTTTTATATTGTATTATAGCAGGATACAAAAGTGACAGAACTTGAAGAAAGTCGTGATGCGTGACAATTTATTTCTATGTTGCTAAAAGCTGTAATACTTGTGAACGCTGCTCCTTCTTTATTGTGTCGTTTATCACGTGCTGGCATTTAAGATCCCCCTCACAATAAAAACTTCAGGGATTATTTATGTGCAATATTTCTTATTGTGGTCAGATTGAGAGAAATAACACACGTATCACGGAGAAATAGTTGTAGGGGGGAATTAAATGGATTTCTGTTTTTAGACACACTTTATGATTCCTGTCTGTGGTGGGATGGGGGGCTTTAGGTATGTAGCAACACAAATTGGCCTGATGGCAAACAAACGGTGGCAAATTATCACTGAAGATGTTTACCTGTTTTCTTAACAAGCTGCATTCTCACTCTGCTGAACACTTTCCTCCCGATTGATTCGAAGAGAACAAAGTGACAATGTGTTCTTCTTCGAGCGTATCGTATGTGTCACTCCTCTGGGACCATCCCACCATTATCAACTTGTCTCATGTATTTGAAGTGTGCCACATCAATTTTAATTCAGCTTACTGACCAATGTGTTAATCATGATTCCTTCCCTACTGAAGAGGAATATTTCTTGCAATTAGATTTCACTTGAACGACAACAACAAACAACTGCAACTGACTTTTAAGTGCTTGTGATGCTAATACTATTCAGCTTCAGTCGCTTTTCGAGAAGTCCCATGGGGTCCTTTGGTGGCGTTTAAATGACTCACTGAGCAAAAATGAACTCACTGTGCAAAAATGAACAACTTTGTTTTGAGATCTGTCGCAGGCCCCTTTTTGCCTTTACACTTGTATAATGCACTCGAAAACAGTGGGGATAAGGCAGGCAGGTGCCTGTCATTATTTTCCCGTGAGTTTACACCAGCTGCAACCTCCTCCTCTTGAGGTGATGACAGAAAGCTTGAAGAGTGGTGGGAGACAAGGACAAAAGGAAGAAAGAGTAAAGGGAGGAGAAGCAGTGGGACTATGACTAAGTAAATAAAGAATGAAAGGGAAGGACTTTGGCAGTCGGAGGGAAGAACATTAAAAATGTTGGGAAACTGACAAAGAAAGGGCAGAACATCACCTGTCTGATTCACCTTCAAAATTAACACTTAGTGTCGGATTGGATTGGATCGGCCTTTCTTAGTCTCACAGTGGAGAAGTTTACATTTCACCGCAACAAAGTTACGAAAGGGAGAGGAAAAGCAGCCATTCTCGCACCACCATCCTGAAGTCAAAACAACAACAAAAAACTAAATAACAAATAATGTGACACAACGCAACGACACAAAAGACACAGACAGTCATTCAATCTTAAGGACTTTCTGCACCTTCTTTTCAGTATGAAGCAGTTATAGATGAAAGAGGAGAGGATCAAAGCCTCTTTTTTCTCAGTGGATCAAGAGATTGTCCCACCTAAATCCGTTTCAATTCCAAGCCGCGGCAGTTCCACATACGCATCGGCACTCTGCCCCGACCCTCCTTTCTTCTCATTGCGGGGTCATTGCGGGTGTGTTGACCCATAGCTGATTTTGGGCGAAAGTGAGAAACATACTCAAGCGCTATTGCAAATTACTGGTCGAGCTTCAAATGGAGTGAATTGAAGTTTTGCTGAAGAATCAAAACCTCAAATTTTGTCTACACTGATCGGCTTGTCATCACACTCGGCTAAAGCTGTGTTAAAACATCTTGTGTTTCTCTTCGGACGTCCACCTTGCATTTTATTTGCCTTCGATTTTGAAAGTCATTTTGTGTCAAAGCACCTTCGCATGAAGCTTCATGAAGTATGTGTGATTTATTATTTTTATTTATATGTATTTTTTGAATAAAATTGCTTTATTTTTCTTTGCTGTCCAAAGTTTCCATTCCATTGTCCTGCAATAAATTACACACTCGTGGATCGAAAATGTTGCCCTGAAAGTGACATGTATGAACGTAGAGGCAGACTTGACAGTTCAAGTGGATTTTTTCCAGCTAAACTAATTAATTACTCTGAAACAAGTTGCACATGTCAAATTCAACAAACCTCCCTTTGACTTTAACCAAAACTGTTTCCAACGCCAAGTTTATTTTCCGATTGCTTAGTCAACTCAACTGCATCATAACTCGAAAGGGCAGCATTGTCAGCGAAGCAGCAAATATTCAGTGGGATTCTCCTTTCAAAGAAAACCCGTTCACAGTCTGTCATGGAGGAATTTGTAACATGAGGAGGTTTGCAGGGTCCTCTGCAGAGTGACAGGTCTGAGCGTGGTTTTTGAATTTGAGGAGCCTCTGCAACAGGTAAAATGTTCTCTGTTATCTTGGGTTTAAGGGTTTTAAGATACTGTACATTTTTACTCTGTTGTCATGTAGACTTACCAGACAATCACACAAGACTAATTTGTCTTCATCCTTGAATGCAGGACGAGTTGAGGTCTTTGTAAATGTTTATTCATTCCTCCATAAACAAAACAAAATCAACAAGTCTGGAGAAACTGAGAGAATGTCTGCAGGCGCTAGCTCTGTGTCGCTATTTGTTGCGTTGTGTGTGTGTATGTTGCGGTGTTGACGTGTGGGTGTGTTTGGCTGTCGTGGCCTTTGTGTGGTTGTGTGTGTTTGTCAAGAGGGTTGTTTGTCACTGACTGTCGAACTGTGTGTGCAAGTGTGTGCGTATTTGTGAGTATGTGTGGGTCCCTACAACCTTGCACCCATGCCGACATGCTAACTCGTTAGCGACTTCGCACTCCTCGTTTCCAGAAAAAGGAGGTGCCATACAGGTGGCAATATCTCACGATGAACCTCTTCCCAGTCTGTAACAACGGTCGCCGTACCCAAAAAAGTATCCAATGTACATTTTACACAAAGAATGTCATTAGACAAATTCCCCTAACACGGTGGATGGGGACAATACATTACCACATTTGTTGGGGGGAAAAAATAAAATAAAATATCATTTTTATGTGAACTCATGGCTGCAGAGATGCAAATGTTTCAGGGTTCAATAGAGTAGAGAACATATTTATTATCTTATGAAAAACAACAAAAACATCTTCATTACGATCCTCTTGGCAATGGAAGGAATCGGTGTCGCGGCACTTACTTTACAACTAAATTTTTCAATCAACTGTGTTAATGCACTTCAACATCTAACACTAATGATGACAATGCATCACATATATGTAGCGCTTTTGTCACTATTCAAAGCAACTTTACACATACTATCGCTAAGTGCAAGACGGTGGGAGGAATCAGAATTTGGTTTCTTCTTTTTGCGTGACTGATGTGTGATTAACTCAGTAAATGGCTGTTAATGCCGTCATGGTTTCAGTGATCCTTTATTAGCAGTTTGGGTGCAAGATGATGCTATTCACCTGAGCCCCACTCTCACTTCCTCGTCGCCTACTAACACACACTCATGCCTCTCTCTGCTCCCTTTTTCTGCACAGGTGCACGTGAATGAATGTTTGCGAGCGTCGCTATGTAGCTGTTCCCTAGCTCAGAGATCACCTACTGATCCTCTCAGACCTGCAGCAACACATTTTCCCTCAAATTTAGAATGCCAAAATCTGACGCTTCTTTTTCTGTACAAGGGGAACTAATCAGGAATACTTTTATTCATTATAAAAACTAATTATGATGTACAACCATAGAGACATTTAGTAAATGCGGTGGTAGATTGTGTAATGAACTGTGCATCAACAGTAGTGGCTTGACATGCACTGGTTGCCTGTCAATTGTATTGCACGCAGAGATATGCCAACTATTCACACCACCTCCACTTGAGCAGGAAGTGAACCCGCACATCCTGTGTGGACAACAGGGGAGTGAACTGCTACGCTTTGAGCGACTTACGTCTGCTGTTGGCTAGTTTGATATTGTTCTTGCGAAAGCAATTTCCAAGTTGCTTTTTCCATATGGGCCCTTTGCGCTATCCTCAAAAGGGAAATTGAAATTGTGTTTACCCAAGGCTGTTCTAAAAGAGGGAGGGGCTCCGTTGTCTCTCAGGATGAGTGATGGTGTTGTTTGAGCGTTTTTATATAATGCGGGTGGGAACTCATGTATTTACTGCATTTGCTTTCCATATTTGCTCGTATGCTTTAATGATGATTATATGTAGAACTTTGTCGGTTCACCTTTGTCTGCCCACAAACACAAACTTGTCAAGGTATCATGTTGTTTTACATGTCTGTGAAAGTAAAGATAGAGCTGCGGTGATCAAGAGAATCACCAATCAGCGGGTTTAAAACAGTTTAAATCAAAATATGGGTCAAACTATGAGAACAACTTCTTTATTAACGGTAGTCAGTCTGAAAGTATTAACTCATTCACTGCCAGAAGATGTGCAAAACAGTGTCCACTCCGGTGCCTGGGTTTGTAGTCCTAACATACTACATAAACATTCAATACAGCGTAAAGGTTAATTCCCAAGTTATCTGGGTCTGGAGTTATCTGAGCTTGAAATGGTCGCGGCTGTACATATTGATTTATATTGCGCTTTAATCACAGCTGAAGGTCTAACAAAGCACAAACATGGACAAAAAGCAAATGCTGCCCCCTCGTGGAAGGGAAAAACATTGCCAGAGGTCTGACCAGCGATTAATCTGCACCCCTGGCAAGAAAAAACAAAACCCGAACAAATTCGAGAATGGTACATAACCTCACACTTTTCAATTCCTGAATGAATTAGGAAATGGCAGCGAATGAGTTAATGTCGTACCTTGAAAGAGTATTTAGTTTTTCTGTCTGTCACTCCACAACATTGGCATAGACAGACAAACAAATATCTATTAGTAATTGCTACATTGTATTTTTCGTACATGAAGTCAACCTGGGTATGATCCAAGAAGTTTCTTTGTTTTTTTTTGTTTTTTTTTGTGGTTGTCTCTGGACATCAAATTCTGCAACATATCTGTAATAAAAAATAAAAATGAAGACTATTTCCATTAATTTGTTTGCAAGATCTTTGTGTAAAAAGAAAAGCAAGCGGCGCTGATGTTTTAGTTGCAGAAAATTTGTTTGGGATAAATGTTGACATGGTTCCTTTCAAGTTTTGTAGGTCTCTTTAAGGCATGACCACTATCGTCGCTGACTCTCAGCAATCTAGTTTTAACGACCAGCAGCAATCTTTGTCTTTTCAGGTTATGCTCATTCTAAATTATCCCTAATTTCCACAAGGACCCCTCAAATTTCCCAAATTCTAAAAAAAATGCTTACAGTTTCCAACAGTTGGACAAAACATCTCTGCATACAATCTCAGGCATTTGAGGCTGAAAGGACGAAAGTGAATAGAAAATAACAGAAAAAAATCAGAAAGTAGTCTGTTTTCTATTTCATCCTGGTAATTAAAAGCAGCTGTCAAGATACAAAAATTCCAAGCTTGCTTCACGCAGCACAACAGTTTGACCATTTACTTTCTGCACTTTCTGCAACCGTTTTGCAGCCCCCCTCATCCAACCTTTTGGATGTTCTCCAGTTTATGAAAATGTCTGTCCTCTCTTGTGGTATGATTAAGCCCGACTTATCCTTCTGTTTGCAGTAACTTGAAGTTGGCAGGTGTCTGTGAGATAGTTTTTTTAAAACCAATACACACACACACACACACACACACACACACACACACACACACACACACACACACACACACACACACACATACACAGAAAAAAGACCTCAGAAGGAAAGAAGGCTTAATCGAATTGTCACATACTCATCTATTTCGAGATAAGTCTTTATTCCTCTCTTTCACTTTCACTCTTTCACTTCTCAGTCTTCTCCAGTTTTCCCTGCCACTGATTAATTCAAGTCCACTGATGGATGAGCTCTGAAGAATCCAAACATTGTTGATGTAAACCAGTGGTGGTCCATCAGGGCCTGCAAAGCCTTCTTTGCTGGCCTAAAAATATCTACCGTGAATTATTTTTTGCCATGAATTCTTATTAAATAAGAGCCAGCCGGAGCTAGCACACTGTATCTGTAGCAAGCTGCATAAGCAAATACAGGTAACATCCAACTTACGACCGAGTTCCGTTCTGACCAAACGGTTGTAAGTCAACATGGTCGTAAGTCAAAATCCATTCAAAATGATGAATAGAGACTCTGAGGCTAAATGACTCGCAAACTCCCCCCCTCTGGTGCCATCACACGGTCGATTTCTGTGCGAGAGTAAGATGCTGGCTGGCCAAAATTGTCGTACACGTTGCCAGCATGCTAGCGCGTTGCAATGCCAGGCGTCGAATTAAAATTTTTAAAATAGTGTCTGGAGGTCGTGGTCGTAAATTGAGCTGGTCGTAAGTAGGATGTTACCTGTATATTGTTGTGTCAATGTAAGAGCGGTTTTGTCAACCCACAATGGCTGAAGGAGAAGAAGATATGGATTTGGTTGCAGATATACTGTTAAAGCCGTTTTCAAGACAGACTTTTCAAGAATAGATGGACATCATTAAGGAGTTTTGACAACTCCAAAGCTAGCAAAAATGGCACATAATATTGCAATTTTAGGAGGTTATCAGGAATCCACACGTCCATAGTAAATATTTGAAGAGTTTAATGACAGTATTTCTTTAATTTCTTCAAGTCACAAGTTATTTCCTGGTCAACACCACCCTCATGTGGACGTGTAAAATCAAACCACTTACACAGCTGTGGAATGATTCAGTCGTAGCACTACTGAAGGCCTAGGAGTGATATGTACAGCCCACGATTGATGTAAACATTACAAAACATTCCAGGTTGCTTTTTCTGTATATTTTACACTACTTTCTAAAGGAAAGATGAAATTTTGGTGAGCCAAAGGTGGCACGAAAGATACACTTTATACAAGATGACCAGTTGAGTTACTCTCCAACAGCATCTCAGGGAGGATAAAGAGCAATTGCTGCTGATGCTGAGTCACTCACTTTTTTTTAAAAACAATTAAGTATCCGATCACCCAATTTCACCGCATGAATAATTGTTTTGCCGATATGAAGAAACTGAAGGGGCGACCAGCAACCCAGTAAAGATTGTGCCCGACCTTTTGATTTTGCGCGTACAACCATTTATAGCCTCTTTGTTCTTGAACGGATACCCATGCAAATGATTACTCTTTTCTCACATGCTATGGTGTACTGTGTTATTCCTCTGCATATAACTTGCTCTCAGGCGGTCCTTTTGGCTCGCTGCTTTCATGTGTTATTGTCCTCACGACTTTTAAAAGTTTTGAAAACTCTGCTGCTTTTTAGTCAGTGACATTTTTTTTGTAATTTCCTTTTGTTCCTCCGCTGGTAATGGTGTGTAGAGATCTAAGCCACAGTTGGCTCGGCTTCACATGAGTCTGTGTGGAGAGACGGAGGGGGTGGGGGGTTGTCAAAGGAATCGTCTGGGCTTCTTATTCCTCCATTTGCAGAGAGCGGGTAAATATAGAAAGGGAAGGACCCTCTTATTATCAATATTAATCTCTCCTTTTGGAAAGGCATTTGTCGCTTACGAGTATTCAAAAATGATTCAAAAATGATTCAAGAAACCATGTTTGAACTTGCTAATCTCTTTTTTTATTCTACTTTTCCTGTCGCATTCTCCCTTTCCCTCTCTTACTTCACAGACTCCTCTATTCATTTAGTGTGCCATTAGCTCTCCAAGCTGTTCTTTGTTTTGCTACTTTAATGTGCTTTTTTGTTCCCCGAAACAAAAAAGCGAGAAAACAAGCAACATAAAATGGCACAAAAAAAAGTTAAAAAAAATAAAAGTAAAATAAGCAATAATTCACGTGTGTGATAAAGTGTGCTTGTGTGTGTTTTTGTATGCATGTGTGCTTTGCGCCTTGACACGCGTGTGCTAGTGTGTGTATGTGTGTGAGGCCTTTGGCACTAAACTTACTTGAGTCCAGATGTTCTAATTATAGAACTGCTCTGCTGCCTAATGACAGGAAACACTGGCCCCTGTGTATGTGTGTGTGTGTGTGTGTGTGTGTGTGTGTGTGTGTGTGTGTGTGTGTGTGTGTGTGTGTGTGTGTGTGTGTGTGTGTGTGTGTGTGTGTGTGTGTGCGCGCAGTGCGCACACACCCACACACACATCTGCATGCCAGTTTGTGCCGATTGCATATGTATCTTTGCGTGTGGTTTGCGAGATTGTATGTGTGTATAGAATGAATAGGCATAGTAACACTTTGAATGTGCATCACACCAAAACGTAAATGCGTTTCTGGGCATGTACTTTTTGAACTCTCACTTTCTCCCAGAATTCTTCTCTGAACTGCCCATTATGCTGTGTAAAGCCTGTTCACAGTCCTGAATGAAGCTTTGATGCACTAGGCTTGATCAAACTGTGCACTCAGTGCCTCACTTGAGAGGAGTCCATTTTTTGCAGTTGCTGACAACTGCACTGCGACTGTTGAGGTACCTTTTATTAGTTCCCCAAATAAAAGCGCTTTACATGGTAATGTTATAATTTGTTGTGATGCAAAGTGCACTGATCCCTCACAGTGTGGTGCACAGTTCCCCAATTCGTTTTCACTGACGGCCAAATGATGTCCTAGGTGCCAAGTCACGGCCATATTGTCTGGGCTTTGTTTCTTTTTGTATTGGACCTGTAATTATTGTTTTATGCGCATATGTTATTGTCGCTGCAATCATGAGAAGTGGTGTTTTTCTCACGATCGGTCGTGCAGGTGTATTTTGTTGTAGTGGTGGAAGAGCAGTCAGAGCTTGTGTTGAGGGGCAGATAAAAAAAGACACAACTGGAGTAGAAAGAAAAGGCCAATTTACTTTTGAATGCCTTTTACATTTAAAATCTGAACTGAGACTGCGGTGCACAAGAAAGGGATGCAAAGATACATTAAAGGGTACTTTTTTCATAAATCTGCAGTGTTTCCAAATGCCGATTTGTGACATTTTTGGTAAACAGTGCATTCCTCAGCAAAAAAAGAACAAATAAACAAAATAAAAAAAAAAATAAATAAATAAATAAATAAAGCAAATTACGGTATTTTCCGGTGTATAAGGCATACCATAAAGCCGTGATTTTCTTCAAAAGATGACCCTGCACCTTATACGGCGGTGCGCTTTATATGTGAACTAATATATAGCCACACCTTTTCGTCAGGTGTGCCTTATATATGGAAAACATTTAAAAATACGTTGTTTATTGGTGGTGTGCCTTATACTCCGGTGCGCCATATACATCGACAAATACGGCAATCCATAAACCCACGGAACACCTAAATAAGTGTCAGCATATCCAAATGGCTTTCAGCATTCCACACACACGGCTATCAGCAGCAATTTGACAACCACGCCATTTTTTTACAGTGTCGATGAGACATGCTTTCAACCTCCCCTCAAAAAAAAAGAGAATTTCCCCTAAACTTGTTAAGCAGTGGTCATTGACAACGTGGTGTTTAAATGTTAAATATGTGGGCACTTTGCTGCATAACGGGGAAACATTTACTTCCTGTAAATGTGAATGTGCAGGCGAAGACGCAGTGTGGATGAATTTGACAGCTCCCATTTTCCTTTGTGAATGAATGTTATGTAAAATGAATAAGCCCCTCCCTCTGTGAACTCACTTGAAAGATATTCAACTTTCCTCATCTTGACCTTCTACGTCATAATGACATCATGAACCATCGTTTCTCAAACACATCCCATCTCACGTTCAATACTATATTTGCAGAAGAGAGTTTTCATACTCTATTATGATTGGTGAAAAAAAATTATAACTCAAATAGGGAAAGGAGACAAAAAGAGAAAATATTGCAAAGGAATTGTACAGATCATGTTTGAGCGTGCAAAGATAAGAAGGCAAAGAAAGAGATTCCACACTGAGCATTACACCACTCTGACAGACACACACACACACACACACACACACACACACACACACACACACACACACACACACACACACACACACACACACACACTTAGAAGTGGCATTGTGGGTGTCAGACAGTTTAAGCGGCTTTCGAGAAGAAGATTCATAGACGTAATCTGACCCGAAATTCTTACTGTCTCATCTCCTTGTGCAAGTGAATGTGGTAATGCAAGGTAATTGTCAATGGGGATAGGACAAAAAGCTTCAGTTGCACTCATCCTCAATGACATTGATCCTCAACAAAATATTGAGTGATAAAATATCGATTGGCACACTTCGCTGCAGGGTGCAAGGTGGATCTTGTTTTGAGCAAATCTACCTTTTGGAATCTTGGCTCTGGCTCTTGTGTGGAGTTGGTACAGCCTCCGCTGCGGTTGCACGGGTTTACATGGCTTACTCCGACTTACTTTTCACATTCCCAAAGTGCATGCATTACATTCATTGAAGACTTGAAATTGTCCATCGGCATGAATGAATTTTTGTCTCGATGCGCCCTATGATTGACAGTCCAGGGTGTTAAGTTAGCCCATCCCAAGTTAGCTGGTCTTGGGAAGATACTTTTCAACAAAAATTGCTTGACTTCTGTAATGTATTTCCATTTTTTTTGTTTTCCATAACAAAGTCTGGCAACAACTGCATTGACATGGAGTGACAACCCTAAAGACATCGAGTGGTCTCCGTGTGGCTGCTGGAGAGTGGGCATTGTAACATCAACCTAGTTCACATGGCAGGATAATCATGGATCTCATAAGACAAGTTAAAATTGTCCCAATAGCAACCACCCCTCTAAGCCCAACATGACCAGCCCACAGCTCATTGAGCCCACAGCTCAAGCACAATTATCGGGAATAAAGTCCAGTACTAGTTCCTTGGTAGTAGCACGCGACACACACACAGACACACACGCACACTCACGCACTGGCTAACAGCATTAATAGGGGTCTGCTTTGTGTCAGGCAGGTCTTAATATGATCATTGTGTGAGACATGGAGCTGTCTGTCAGTCTAATTTCATTAACTGATGATAGATCACCTCCACTGTGTGTGGATGTGTGTTTGCATTCACACACACATGCATGTGTTAGCAATGACAAGAATGGTGGGTAAGGGGGTTGGGGGGGGGGTTCTCCATTTGTATTTGTGTGCCATCCTATTCCCGACTCACCCACCCATCCGCCTACCACCCCGCCGCGAGTGTAATTTATAGCCCTCAATCGGAGGCCTTATCAGGTGCAGGACAGGACACATGGACGTCTCCTTCTTGACTGCCTCCTCCTCCTCCACGTCTTTTAACTTGTGCAGACTTATTCTCAGCACTTTTGCACGTCTCTTTCCGTTTCAATCCGTGTTTGCCTCCTCTCGATTTGCTTGACTGAATGAAGCTCTCTCTAATTATCAACCTCTTCAACTAAACCTCTGCTTCTAAATTCACTCCCTCTGAACTCTGAGCCTGCCAAATGTCTTGCTTGAACTCTTAGCTGTTGCTTAATTATGTTGAAGTTGTTGCTAACATTAGCCACTCAACCACTCAACCAAAAACATGGAATACGCAATTGAAATGCCTCGGAAGTCATCCGTCACAAATAAATCCACTTAGAAAAATAAATAAATACATAAATATATATATATATATATATATATATATATATATATATATACAGTAAAGTCTCGTTATATCGGTTATATCGATAGTACCGCTTATTACGATACTATTTTCATTTCCCTTGCACATTTCTAGTCTTTTTATGTATAATTAGTACCGTTTAGTACGATACCCGGTTATTACGATAATCTGGTTATTACGGTGCTCCTTTTCATCCCCCGCCGGCCATTTTTGTTGTTTATATCGATATATCCGTCGCGCCATTGGTCAACTTGGTCACGTTTCTTGTTACGTGAGCCGCCATCGGTCGCGCCATTGGTCGACTTGGTCACATGAGCCGCCATCGGTCGCGCTATTGGTCGACTTGGCCGTGTGACTTTGTCACGTGACACGCCATCGGTCGCGCCATTGGTCAACTTGGTCACGTGTCTTGGTTACGTGTCACGCCATCAGTCGTGCCATTGGTCGACTTGGTCAGGTGACTTGGTTACGTGCCCAGCACCCGTGTAGCAGAGCCATTTTCATTTTCAGACGCTAGCTCGTGTGTAGCAGACGAGATTGAAGTGTTTGTGTTAAAAGGTAAAAATGGGAAGCAGAAGAAGATTGATGACTTTTTTAAATTGTATACATAATACAGTAAGATGTAAGCGTTGCAGTTTCCCTGTTGTGTTATGTACATGCCCACTGTACTGTATATGAATGCAATCGTTTTTTGCAACAATGTTTCTCGTTTTGTCTGCTGAAGCGCGATGATTTTGAAAATTATTAACATTCCATACTGTGTATTAAAGGACAGCCGATGTCACTTTTCATTCAAATGCAAATAAAAATGACTTCACGCCAAGACGTCTTGCATTGCTTGTGAATCCAAACAATGGCTTCAGATTCGGATAATATGCTTTCTTGTTACACATCCAGTTATGAATATGTTTCAAATACACTGTAGTTCTGAAGATTAAAGCACACATGTTTACAATCATTAATTAATTATATGTGCCATTTTGAGGCAACATTGGGGAACATCTCTCACCCAAAAAAAAAAAAGGGAGCTAATGGCCAGCTCCGTTTCTTATATGGCGCTTGGCTGCCCTCTTTTGGCGGCTTTTGTTTAATGCAGTTCGGCGCAGGATCGGATATATCCATAGTCCCGGTTATATCGATATTTTTTTCGGACTCCCTTGAATATCGATATAACGAGACTTTACTGTATCTATAAAGTGGATGGCTGCTAACGTACATGACTTATTCTACTGGCGACATAGCTGTTCACACTAATAATATTCTATTGGTGTGAGGTTGAGTTTTTGGGGCAGATTTGAATGTTGTGGTCATTTTTGTCTTCTTGGCATATTTTCATTTTTGTGTTTTACCAAAAGGTCAAGCAGGATGTCGAGAAAAAAATTAGGTTGTTCCGTTTTCGTCAATTTTTTTTTTTCGCCAGATTTTCTTCAAGTGATATCACAAAAAAAATCCGCTAAAATGCAATCAATCTCTTTGGACCGTGTTCTCAAAATTCTCGTTGTATTGTATTCAAAATGAAACCATCATTGCAACCCGACACAATTTTGGGAGATCTTGTCATGATGCTTGTTTGGTATCACTTGTTCCAAATATCAACATGTAAGTCATTGTCAGCCTCCGCCCCACTGTAAATCTAAATGGCTTTCAAATTCAAGAACATTTCTCTGTTCAAATGAATGAGCGACATTGCAAAAAATGAAATCAATGGTTTTTGTGAAGCAGGACATTTTGGTTTTCCAAAGTTGTTAGCCTGGAATAGATTCCCGCTTGTGTCAGGGAATCAAGGTTGTGACCTCTCAGGCAAAAGCCTGACCTTTGAAATGCAGTGTAATGGTAGTGGGGATTAGTGGTCTGTGCAAGGCTTATAGGTCCATTACATTTCATCGAGACATTAAAGGCTCTGCAATCATAATCAATAATGTTTAATAGCACGGAGAAAGGAGAGATGATGATTTACTGTGATGTTGTTGATGAAACTCTCAGTCTCTACACGCAATGTATACGCATGTAATGTACAATGTTGTTGAGTGTTTTGGATCAAATTCAGTGTGGTAGATTGATTCAGTGGGCATTTATGTATGCAGTTAGTGTCAAAGATATATAACAATAAGAGCGAAATGCTCCTGAGGTGTCTTTTTATCACAATTCTACAATTTCTCATTTCAATTTGTAAAAAAATATTCTTGTGTTTTTTTAACTCATTCACTGCCATCACCGAATTCATTCGTGAATTGAAAATAGGACGTCTTAAGCCATTCCTGAATTTGTTTGGGTTTTGTTTTTTCTTGCAGCGGTGCCAATAAAGCGCTGGTAGACCTCTGGCAAAGTTTTTTCCCTTCGATGAGGGGCAGCATTTCCCTTTTTTCCATGTTTGCGCTTTTTTACAGTTGCAGCTGTTGTTAAAGCGCTACATAAATCAATATGTATGTATTGCATTGTATTTTGGACAGCTGCCCTCATTTCAAGCTGATATAACTCCAGCCCATATAATGTAGGAATTAACTCTTTTTCTGATGGAAGAAGATATTTCAAAGCACTGATGTCTAAGTCAAGGCCCGGGGGCCAAATATGATCATTCACCAAATCACATCATTTTATTCGGCCCACGAAAGCAAATCTTGTAAAATTCCATGATGCTTGCTAAAGTCCGAACCAAAATCAAAAGATTACCCTGCACCTTATACGGCGGTGTGCTTTATATGTGAACTAATATATAGCCACACCTTTTCGTCAGGTGTGCCTTATATATGGAAAACATTTAAAAATACGTTGTTTATTGGTGGTGTGCCTTATACTCCGGTGCGCCATATACATCGACAAATACGGCAATCCATAAACCCACGGAACACCTAAATAAGTGTCAGCATATCCAAATGGCTTTCAGCATTCCACACACACGGCTATCAGCAGCAATTTGACAACCACGCCATTTTTTTACAGTGTCGATGAGACATGCTTTCAACCTCCCCTCAAAAAAGAAGAGAATTTCCCCTAAACTTGTTAAGCAGTGGTAGCGCGCTTTTTTACAGTTGCAGCTGTTGTTAAAGCGCTACATAAATCAATATGTATGTATTGCATTGTATTTTGGACAGCTGCCCTCATTTCAAGCTGATATAACTCCAGCCCATATAATGTAGGAATTAACTCTTTTTCTGATGGAAGAAGATATTTCAAAGCACTGATGTCTAAGTCAAGGCCCGGGGGCCAAATATGATCATTCACCAAATCACATCATTTTATTCGGCCCACGAAAGCAAATCTTGTAAAATTCCATGATGCTTGCTAAAGTCCGAACCAAAATTTCAACTTGTCATATGTAAACCACAATAACAGTCATTTTTCTTGACTTTGATTTGAAAACTAGTTGTTTATTAATTTGTCGTGCGACCTATATGTAATATGTGGAGAGGATTAAACATTAACTTAACTACAATGCGGCCCGCGGCAAAAAATGACTTTGACACCCCTGGTCTAAGGTTTCTTGTGCGGCATTGATTGTTTATGCAGTTCTAAAACTCAATATTCTGTGGGTCTTGCAGTTTGAGTGACAATGATAAAAGTCCTGGCACTGAAGTTGACACATTTTTGTCTGGTAGTGAATGAGTTAATAGCCATCCATCCACCTGTTTATTTTGCATGCAGCTTGTCTTCTGATAGGTCACAGGTGAATTTAGGTTGAAGACTAGGAACACCTCTCATGTCACATATTGGAAAAAAACATAACATTCACACCCTCAGACGATTTTAAAGGGAATGTTTTGGAGAACAAAACCGATGCTATCGCAGGCCAAATATGCACGTTAAGTCAGCTCGCAGCTACCCAATTTCCAATATTTTTTCAAATTTGTTTTTCTATTGTTTAATGATTTTTGTTCAACTCATTCTTTCTCCTTTGCTATGCAACAGATATGGAGGAGAGGACAAGTGCAGGGTCATGGACGAGTGGAAGTCGCTCTTCCAAGGTAAAAGAAAAGCTCAAACCTGATTCATTGATAAATTCATTTAATTTTTTAATGTATTCATTTCTTTTTTTTTTTTTTTTTAATGTTTTGCTCTGGTTCATAAAATAAGTACATCCCAAAGACCGAACACAAATTAAAACCAAATAACGGAAAATATGGATTTTGGAAAGTAATTAGTGAACAATTTGCACTTAATGGCCACCAACACTTTTTAATTTTAGGATTAATCTATTTCTATTTCATTTTAAGACTAATCCCACACACACACACACACACACACACACACACATGCACGCACACACTGACACACGGAAATTCTCCTGAATCTTAACTCTTGACTCACAAGAGGTCTTGGACGTTGCGTGCTTCAAACCTTGTGGGAATGGTTTGAGGTAGGCAATTTTCTTTTCCAGCCAGATGCGCCCCAGTGCACATTAGCAAGGGCCATGCGGCTATTGTTGGATAAATTTGGTGTTTGGGAGCGGTTCTGATGCCTCCCTGGTCCCTTGACCCGACCATCCATCAAACACCACCTGTAGGATGAAATCCAACAGATAGTTTGATCCACAGCTGTCGCCAATTAATGGACCATAATCCCCAAAATCATGCTAGCAAATATGTCAACATTATGAATCAACGGTCTGGTGTCATTATGATTCAACATTTATCTCGCTAACTTGTTTTTGGCCAAACTTGTTTGCACTTCAACGTTTTCTCTTTTTTGCTGTTTTTATGCAGAGCTATGGAGAAGGATCTCAGTACATCACATCACATGAAAGCCTCTCACCTCCATACGCTAACTCCAGGCTAACAGGTACATGGCCAACTGGCGATTCATGTTTGAAATTGCAGTTCTATCCTGATTTCGATCTGTAAACTTTAATTCCCGTGAGTGCTTGCGGAGAGCAAACAATTTGTGTAAAATGGAGGAGTTTCGCTCTTTCGCTGTAAAGTCGGACAGGGGCGTGTGGAGAACGGCCTGTAGTTTGTGCTCATTTACCCATGATGCACCATGCCTCTGGCCTTCTTTCCGATGTGGCGCCAGTTGTGAGCAAATGGCCACTGACACAGATAATCTGCCTCTCTTTCCCGCCTTCTCTTTCTCCTTGTCGCCCTCTCTCTTCTCTCCCTCACACACATTGAGCTTAATTACCTTTGACTGCATTCATAAAATATGTAACATGTCCGACCTCAGCCTTTCCATTTCTGCCATTGCTCTTTTGTTCTCATGTCTTGGTTGTGGTTTGTGGTCCGGTCATGAAGATGTTCATATTTGGTTGAGAAAAAATGCCCAAAGGGTGTTTGTGTGCCTGTTTGAAGCTGTCATAATCATATTAAGAGCAGTGAAATGCCATGCGGTGGTGTAATAGCAGCATTGGGAGTCAGCTAACATAAGTTTGCCCTCACCGGTGGCAACGTGAAGCACTCCTGTACATTGCGGCAGGATTGAACACGACAATGCGGCAAAATTCAACACTTCAGATGTATCATGAAAAAAATGATGTTTAAGTCATTTTTTGAAAGAGATATTCATGTGTAGCAACGTGTGTTTGTTGTTGCCGATTTTTAGCGTCAGGTACAAGTGCACTGAATTTCATCGAGACCTGCTTCTTCTAATAGTGATTACCTGAAAGGCACACAATTGGATAAAAGTTAATGTCAATAACTTCCTGATGCCGATCTAAATTGAGCGGCACAGTTAAAACGGCCATAATATTACCGCTTATGAGAGGAAAATGTTTCTTCAACAATCATCTCTATCTCTTTGAAGGTGTCTGATGTTTCACTCCTCATTCGAAGCGCTTCGTCAGCGAACTAAAGTTGTGCTGGTACCATCTGTCCCTATATCCCTAATGGACAAAGGTGGCCGTGCCAGACCTCTGCTCTGATAGGTCAATGTGCCCATCCTCTGCTCTGAGAGGTTCCTGTGCCGGACCCCTGCTCTGATAGGTCCCTGCTCTAAGGTTGAGGGAGCAGTGCACCACTCCCCGAAGCCAACCTGATTACCTCTATTGTCTATCCCTGGCACTAGTTTTACCTCATGAAGATAGAACAATAGAGGGAGTCGTGCACTGATCCTCCAACCTTAGAGCAGGTTACCAGCACAAGTTTAGTTCGCTGACGAAGCTCTTCGGATAAGGAGCGAAATGTACGACACTCTCAAAGAAGTTTAGATGACGGCTGAAGAAATATTTTCGTCGATGGACCACTCCTGTACAACTAAGAGCATATGCAGACATATTACCGCTTACTATTTGTAGGTGTACATAAAGTTCTGGATATTTATACATCCATCCATTTTCAAATCCACTCATCAAACTTCCTCATTTGTACATTTAAATTAGCAGATCGAAAGAAAAAAACAAAAACAACGATAGAAGTAGATTATTCTTGGAATACTTTGGGAAGAAAATAATACATGGCGAACAATGGACAGACAACCAAAAGGTTTACCGATGATCCATCGTGTGTGCGATGTGTTTTGACAGTGTTGTGATTATACGATGTCGGCGTGCCGAGGGGAAGCACGAGTCAGAAATGGAAATATTGTATTCTTCATCTCGCACACAGGAACCTCAATTTACTTTGATAATGATAACACTAAGAGACAGAGACAGCCAGAGATATAGAACACACACACACACACACACAAACACACACACAGTTCCAACGTAGCATAGAAAACACCATCTTCACTTTCCACTTGTGACCGTTCTCGGGTTCAACTGAATAACTTCATTGTAATATCAGATTGTCTTCAGAGACTGCTGGCTTTTTATTTCACTCTCGAACATGGCGGGCAGGTCAAAGCAAACTACATTGTCTGACTGTCAATAACAAGACCTCTGAGCCTATCTGTGTGGAGATTTTATCCCAAAATAAAAGTGATTTCGGCCTTTGCTATTTTTCCTAAACGTCGGAACAGTCAAGCAATGGGAAATGTAAAAATAGTACACTTGAAATGTCTCCATGCAAATAATTAAGTAAAAAAGTGAAATTCCACTTTGAATGTAAACCATTACATCAAATGAGGGGGGGAAAAAAAGAATTTGGAGATTTAAAAGAAACAAAACAACACCACACACAAATATTGCCATCCAGCGTGTTTCCTTTCGGATGTTAGCTAACTATCTATCTAGCTATCTATTTGCTATCTATTAGCTATCTGTTCGCTATCTGGCTAGCTATCTGGCTATCTAAGCGACTAGCTAGCTATCTATTAGCTATATGACTGTCTAGCTCTTTATCTAGCTATCTATTAGCTATCCACCTAGCTTTCTATTTATTTGAGTTACTTCCAGGTTGAGTGAACGCTGGCGCGTGTGGCTGCCGCTGCTCAGCCAGAGAAAACTTGTGACTATAAAGTGACCTTGAGAGTTTTGAAAGGCGCTTATAAATGAAATGTATTATTATTAATTAGTTTTTCAAACGCTCTACTTATTTGCCAACATAGTCCACTCTATACAACAAGGCGAAAATCAAATGTGATTTTATCCTCACATGGTGATTTAAAAAAAAAAAATAATAATAATAATAACTAAAGTATGCCAACAGGCATATTTTTATAGACAGAGACGACTGAATGCACACCGAGCACCAGTGGTGCAATGTGACAAAAATTGGCTCGTTGGATGCTGTGTGTGATCGACTGGAGCCCCAAATAAATATTTCTGTTCCAAGAGACAAACACTGCACACTTTTATCACCCCAAACTGAATGCATATTTGCGGCCGCTCGCTCTTGTTCTTTCTTTGCTTTACCCACTCCAACCTTGTCTATCTTTCTTAACCCCCCATCAGATTAGAGTGATGTTATGCTCTAGATAATCAGCGAAGGGATTAGTGTCATCTCAGCGACCCTACTAGATTAATCTGCTGCTTTACACACCCGCACACACATGCACACACACACACACACCCAGGCGCACCACACAGAAACCCTGAAAAATGATGACTCTGAAACATAGCAACTCATACAATTTTTTTGTGATGAAGCACTATGAATAGATATTGATGTTAAGTATTTATTTATTTATTTATTTATTTATTTATTTATTTGACTTGTCAATGAATCTGTGGCATAAAATACGTTGGTCATTTTATTTTGCGCAGTTTGTATGCAAGTCGGAATTTGGCGACTTTGGTTTATTCATTTATGACGTACGTTTGACATGAGAAGGTCCTTCTGGAGGCTGGCCATTTTGCATATATATATTTGCATATATCTACCCATTTTATTGTTTCACTTTTCTGTGGCATGCTTGCGTTTGTGTGCGTGTGCGTGCGTGTGCGTGCGTGTGCGTGCGTGGGTGTGTGTGTGTGTGTGTGTGTGTGTGTGTGTGTGTGTGTGTGTGCATTTTTGCTCTTTGACATGTGGATGCACTTGATGTGGTTTTGCCTCCTATTTGAGCACCATATACGTGAGCCAGCTTGAGAACAGGTGCAGCCCACCCTCTTAACTGCCACCAACTTTGTCAACTTGTCGGTTTAACCTTCCATTTGCAGTTCTTCTGGGAATCTTTAAGTGCTGTGTAAAATGGGAATATAGTTGCACATGGCTTTTTTGGATGTCTGTAATTGTGTGATTCAAATACAAATACATGAAAATGCAAAACGATTGCATGATTTATTTTTCTGAACGAGTAAAATGTCATACTATATTGACTTACAGACTTAGACGTGAACATATTACGTGCGCTTCAAAATCCATACTGCTTATCCTGTTGAGGGTCACAAGGGAGCTGTGCCTCCCCTAATTGCACTAGATTTGTCCTCTAATCGGCCTTCATTGCATAACACATAGACAAAGAACCGTTGACACCGACATTGGTCATCGTGGGCAACTTGGATTCCAGTTGACCTC